>NC_080671.1:269754432-269985432 GCF_030247195.1 Topomyia yanbarensis
TTTATTCGGGAAAAACAATAAACAAAAGATGGTTCTATTAACAATTTAGAGACAATATATATCAAACAATGTTTGTGTTGATAGGCGACTAGACGTAACAAAAAGTCTTCTTGCATAATCCATCACTACATTTCGGTATACTTTCCAAAACTAGTGGAAATCTCAATAGAAAATTAGTTCAATAATGTTGAAAATATAAGCCAACCATTCCCAGAAAAAAAACTATGGTAGGAAAAGTTTTGCTCCCGAGACAAAAACCTAGCTAATGGTTATGGTTTATCTGCATAGAAATTACCTATGTCATGAGAGACATCTATTGGCTTGCTATAAGCTTTTTGGCTTATAGCAAGCCAACAAACTGGGTATGTTGTCTGATATTTCTTTGTCATAAGATATCTCGATCACTCGAGAAACTGGCGCTTGTCATAATCATATTTCGCTATATCTCAGTAACCCAGCAGAATTTCAAAATTCTGAAAACGCGACTTTATGGAGATTTTAAAACTTAGTAACATGGCATATCTAACTCAGTTCACCCCAAAATGGCGTTTGTCATAAGATAGCACAACAGCGACGATATAGCTTGTTCGAAAGGTATTTTCACAGGGTTTCTAATTATGTGCAGGTTGTGGTGACTATATTGCTTTGTTCGAAAGTTATTTACTAAAAACCTGTAATGTTTTGACAAAATGACCCATATCTCAGAAAATAAAGAACATACCGAAAAACAAAAATAATAGTGTCAAATGGCAACGTTAGGCCTTTTATTTGGAACTAGTTTCATTCAGATTGGTTCAGCCATTACTGAGATAGTTACATGACATTTTGTACATACATACATACACACATACACATACACATACACATACAGACATTGTCTCAATTTGTCGAGCTGAATCGATTGGTATATGAAACTCGGCCCTCCGGGCCTCGGAAAAAGTTTTCAAAGTTTGAGCGAATCCTATACATTTCTTTTGTAAGAAATGTAAAAAGGAGACAGCTTCATACAGAGTATTGGTTTACTGGTGTTTCAGGGGCATAACTAAACCGATTTTGAATATCAGGGTATGAAAACACATCTACGTGATTGTAGGAATTCGATTTTGAAAACGTTTTGTGAATTACCTCTATAATAACTGAACTATTTCTCAAAAATCAATATGTAAGTTCACTTCAAAAACAAAATAATATATTCATAGTGAAATTTTTTCTGGAGTTCATGTATTTATCCCTTGGATTAGGCGTTGCGTTCAATCGTGAAATAAATGTTGGATGGTATGTTAATAAACAGATTATCAAGCAATTCACCTAGTAGTGAGATAAAAGATTTCTGATATCTGAATCCCAAAACTCTGGCGAAAATTTGAGTCTTTGCAAGGTTATATTGGTTATGGCGCAAAAATTACTACTTATATTATTTATAATATAGAAATCAATATATCGCATAATATACCTATAAAAATAAGGTCTCGGCATGAACCATCATTTGCGATTCCTCACATGCCCCCCATTTCTATCTCACTCTCACTCTCTCTGTCTCTCTCTTTCTCTCTTTCTCTCTCTCTCTCTCTCTCTCTCTCTCTTCGTGTTCGTGGCAACTGTCACGACTCACATCTATCTTGCTATTTCTCTTGTGTGATAAGATCCTCTGCTAATCTTAATTAATATTCAAGCTAATTTCATGTCTGCGATGTAATTGTGAAGGTTTGAGAAAACAAAACTATTTTTTGTCTACTGTTAACACATTATTTTCTTTGCGTTTTAGTGTAAAAGAGACTCGCGGAAACAAGTCTAGTAATACATCCTACATGGCAAATAAAATATTTGCAGTCCTGAGAAACGTTGCACTATGGGTAGACAGGTGACCATCAAAAACTAACTCAACTCAAATTTAATTCCGTTCTATTCAAAACTTGTATATACACTATAATCAAAGAAATTCATGGCTTTCTCAGAAAAATATGTGGCTTAACTGGGTAATATGGATGTTTGACGATGAAAATTTTCAAAAGAGACATTCCACGTGCGATATTTCAACTTTTCGTATCTCTATTGAATTTTGAATGAAACATGTGCTCAAACATGTCATGTGAAAACTAAGAACACCTTTTTCATGATGATATTATTGAAAATGCACATACGTTTTATTGTATGAACTTTCATGAAAAATAACGGATCAAAGCGCAAAACTATCCACGAATTAGATCGTCGTCCATATCTGCTCTATACTGAGTACACTTCAATTGATGTTTCAATGGCAATCACAATTAGTAGTAAGGCATTGGATAATTCAGCACACGTTTCATTCGAGTTTTTTGTATTGTACAAGTCAATTAGCAAGGATTACAATCAGAGTTTATGCATTGGACAGTAGTTAACAGTAGACCAAATTTTTGCCATCCTGATAGTTTAAACCATTTCTTTTTCACAGTATTGGTTTGTATAGAACAAATGAAAACTTTGGTATATCTACTTGTCTCTTTTACGAATCGCATTCTTCCTCTTTCGCTCTCTGTTCAAGGGGCTTGAAAGCACATGTGACCTGGTCTCACTTTACTATAGTCAATTGCGCCTTAAAATACTGGACCAGAAAATTCTATTCAGCACAATTTTTATCGGGAATATGTGACCAAAAAGTAAACTTTGAATTCCAAAGCTAATTGAATAATCCATGTTCCTGATAATTAATAAAAGTTCATCAATAATGTAGAAACACCAGATAATCTTAAAACGACGCCGTCAAGTAAAGAAGCGTGAAAACGAAAAGACTAAAACAAAAAAGGGATGGAAGCCCAAAAGCCCATTGTATATTAATTGGCCTTTCTCAGAAGATAAGATTTTCAAAAACATTTCATAACTTTCTGATGCAATGGTTCTCAAATTCAAGATTTATTATCTATCTTAAAAAATGTTTTTTTTTAATTTTAAACTTTAAATGATCATTGCATTTCAATTAATTACTTCATTCAGAATCTTTGTATTCATTTTGTTCATCTGCGTTCATTTTATCTACTTTATTCTTATCATCATTTGGATTCACTCTGATCAGTTTATTCTTTTCGTGCATTTTACTCATATCATTAATTTAACTTATTTTATTCCCTGTTTTCATTCAATGCATTCTATTCATTTTTTCCAGTTCATTTTCTCTTCATTTTATTAATCTGAGTATTTTTTCAGTTTTACTTATTTCATCCCAGGGCTGGAAACGTGACATTTTTTATGAACGTCATAAGCTTACAAACTTTCACGCTGCTGCCCGAGCAGGAAAGTCATAGACGAATTTCATGGTTGGTGTACATATGAATATCGTTCAATGAATATAATCTCTTTGGTGTGCGTGAATGCCACCACACAACAGTTTTGTTTCCCACCACCAAGGCTGGAAGAAGTCATTTCGAATTTCATTGTAATGCGAAAGTTCGGGAAAAAACCAACGCGACCGCCACGCTCCAAGTGTACCTAAAGCTGTTATGCATGTAAACGGACGAGAGAAAAGCAAAAACGTTCGTGCTGCTGAGCGTGCCTGTAACATGTTCGTGAAGGTTCGGTTATTCGACTTGCTGCCGTAGTTAGGTTTCGTTCGCTAGCTGTTGCGAATGTATGTGAATGGCCCGTGTGTTTAACTTTCATCATCCGTTGCGTTGGAACTGTTGCAAATAAATTTCATAGCAGTGGTTCAAAATGAATGTAGTGAACGACATTCATGGCTTATATTTGCAGGATTGGAATGTGCGGCAGTCCTTTTTTCTCTTGCTATAGGAAAGGACTGCAAGCAAAATATTAGCGGTCACATAGTATCGTTGAAGGGAAAGTTGTTGGCCATTGAAAATCTACAGTTTTGTATATTTACAATGCGCTGATGCGTCAAAATGGAAATATTTTAAACCTTTTAGTAATGAGTTTTAGTTTTAAGGGGAAATTGTTGGCCGTTGAAAATCAATAGTTTTGTACATTTCCAAGGAGCAGGGGGGTCCGCCGATGCGTCAAAATGGAAATGTTTTCAAGTTTTCAGTAATGAGTTTAATATTGAAGGGAAAATTGTTGACCGTTGAAAAGTAATAGTTTTGTACATTTATAATGCTCAGGGGGTCCGCCGATGCGCCAAAATTGATTTTTTTAACCATTTGGTAATGAGTTTTATATTGAAGGAGAAGTTGTTGGCCGTTGAAAATCAATAGTTTTAACATTTACAATGCGCAGGGGGGTCCGCTAATGCGTGAAAATGGAAATAATTTCAACTTTTTAGTAATGAGTTCTATATTTAAGGGGAAATTATTGACCGTTGAAAATCAATAGTTTTGTACATTTACAATGCGCAGGGGGTCCGCCGATGCGTGAAAATGGAAATGTTTTCAGCTTTTTGGTAATGAGTTTTATATTGAAGGAGAAGTTGTTGGCCGTTGAAAATCAATAGTTTTGTAAATTTACAATGCGCAGGGAGGTCCGCCGATGCGGCAAAATGGAAATGTTTTCAAATTTTCAGTAATGAGTTTTATATTGAAGGGGAAATTATTGACCGTTGAAAATCAATAGTTTTGACATTTACAATGCGCAGGGGGTCCGCTGGTGCGTCAAAATGGAAATGTTTTAACTTTTTGGTAATGAGTTTTAAATTTGAAGGGTAAATTGTTGGCCGTTAAAAATCAATAGTTTTGGACATTTACAATGCACACGGGCAACCGCCAATGTGACATAATGGAATCTTTTTTATGCAATACAGGTAATCTTCGATACAACGTACCCTCGATATAACATACCCTCGATATAGCGTCACTCGATATAACGTACATTTTTCCTCGATATAACGTACAAAATTTTTAAATAATTTTTCAGGTCCAGATTTCTTTTCAATTACGCATGTATTCCATATTTTAAGAATTCAATATATTACAAACAATCTTAAAACGTACTAATTGGGCTTCTAATGAGCATGTTAGCAATTGGTTACTTCAATGAAGGCTACGAGAGCGATTTTTTTCAATTTCATTTGCGGATGATTGTAATTTATTAAAACAGAACATGTAGCTCAATAAATAATACAAGATCAGTAAGTTCTAACAGAAAACAAAACTAATAATATTTGTGTGACCTTTGTTGGTTGGTTTCGCGACTGAGGAATCTAATTCTCTGGGCCGAACGACAATGTTTAAGTTTCATAGCATGCTGTGCCAAAAAAATAGCATGTTTAGTGCTATCATATTTGATGACAATCAGTTACAATCGCTTCCTGAAACTCCTGAATTCAGTACTTCGGTTTACAATTTTTTTAATATTCTCGATATTTGGGTCATTACATCAACCATAAGATCTACGATTCATATTGCAAGTAATGCGGACACATTCAACTCCGAATTCGGATATCCCTGAATTCAGTTCCCTGGACTCGTGATTGTTTTGTCTGTTTTACATTGATGTTGCCATCATGTGACACATGAAATGTCGTCCCATTGACGATCTGCAAGGAATCCAGTGATATTTATCAAAATTTTCTGGTTTCTGAGACTCTTGAATCTGGTTACTAGAATCGAAGATTGTTTTCGAATCCTATTATGTGTCACATCAAATAAATAAGAGTGAAAGATCGTATTTGTAATTACAAGAACAACTGTGCGTTTTACGACTGGTATGGGGTATTTAGGAAACCAGTTAGCGGATTGAAATATATTTCCAGAAATTCTTGAATCGTGGATACAAGTGGATCTTTATAGTCTATTCTAATGATGAAAGTACATAAACTGCTCTTATTTGATTAGGCGCAAACGGTGGGAATATTAAAAAACACTTAACAAGCCAAGACAGAATAATAATGACTAATGACTTAAAAATTAGGAAAGGAGTCAAAATAAGAATATTTTCAATAAATTTAATTCATACAAGCAAACAAAAATTAATTGTGGCATCTTTTTTATACAACCACTATAATTTTTTTATGAGAAAAGTTGTTTCACACTGTTAGGTAGGTTAGATTTTCAAAATTAGTTACGTGTTATCAAAATTCTACAAAATAAAGTACCATGAACAACAATTCTGTGAGGATTTTGCATGCTTCGATATAACGTACAATTTTTAAACCGAGATGTACGTTATATCGAAGTTTACCTGTAGTAGCATATTGCTTATTGTACGACCTGTGATGTATTTTTTCGAACAATTTTCGCAATATGACTTTTATCGATTAGTTTTAATTACAGTAATGTAATTTGTTCAACAAAACATGACATGTTTTAATTACAATACGTTTTCAAAGTAGTAGCTACTTTCTCCAGTTTTTTTTTTTCATTTCGGTATAACGGTTGACGAGTTTCCACCATTTTGTGATTTATAATGGTAATACAGTGAAGACTCGTTTTTATCAGCCCATTGGTGAATTTTAGGCTGATGAAACGGGGACATTGACAAAATCGAGAAATATAATTTTCTTTCTTTTTAATCAACCGATGCTCTTAAAATATTCTTTCTTTGTCCCTAGATACAGCCGCTTAACTCTTTTCGGATCTCTAAGATAACAAAAATATGCTCAAGAAAGGATTTACTCGAAATCAACTTGGTTTATCTGCTAGAGCCCATCAAACTGCTAACTATCAATTTCTTTTTTTTTTTTCTTTTTTTCATTTTTCTTTTGATACGCAATTCTCACTTCGGCATGGATCTTTCATGAGAGCCTAAATCAGTGATGCCGCAAGTACAGATTTATCTAGAAAGGTACAGATTTCTGAAGCATTTTTGGCACAGATTCTGTACGGTATCCCCAATAAACATCTAATGATCCAAGAGCCTAACGACCTGTTCAGGGTATCATCCATACAATATGAATCGTTGGACTATATGGGTTAAAATTTGTGTATAATTTTTTTATTAGGGTACAGATAACACATTTTTTTGCCTTTCTCAATAGAAAGGTATTGCAATTGCTCTGAAAACCGAGTTTTTAACGGAGGCCCGGAGGGCCGAGTGACATATACCATTCGATTCAGTTCGTCGAGTTCGGCAAATGTCTGTGTGTGTATGTATGTGTGTATGTATGTATGTGTGTGTGTGTATGTGTGTGTGTATGTGACCAAAAATGTCACTCATTTTTCTCAGAGATGGCTGAACCGATTTTGACAAACTTAGTCTCAAATGAAAGGTGCAACGTTCCCATAGGCTGCTATTGAATTTCTAATGGATCCGACTTCCGGTTCCGGAATTACAGGGTGATAAGTACGAACACGCAGAAAATGTCGACTTTAATAAATTCTGCAATGAATGTATAAAGGTGAAAATTTTTCCAAAATATGACCACAACTGCTTCGATTTGTAGTATTAGGTCACTAACATCCATTCAAAGTCTATTTGGCCACATTGGCCACCATCCTCGGTTCCGGAAGCCCCGGCGGAAGTATCTAAATTCAGAATAACAGTCACATCGGTTTCTCGGAGATGGCTAGACCGATTCGACTAAACTTGGCCTCAAATGAAAGGTATTGCGTCCCCGTAAATGGCTATTCAATTTCATCCCGATCCGACTTCCGGTTCCGGAGTTACAGGTTGTGGCGTGCGATCACATAGCAAATTGTGATTCAAACCGATACTCCGATGAAAGCAAAAAAGGTAAAAATTTCGCTAAAATGTCTCTCAAACAACTTAAATTTGCTGTTCTAGGTCACCGACGGCCAACCAAACTTTCGTTGACTACATTGACCACCATAGACGGTTCCGGAAGTACCCGGGAAAAGCGGCCATCTTTCAAAATTTACGAACTCACATCAGTTTCCCGGAAATGGTTGGACCGATTTTCACAAACTTAGTCCCAAATGATAGCTATATTATCCCCACAGATGTATGTAAAATTTCGCACGGATCGCTTGTATGGTTCCGGAAATATAGACTAAATCGTCCGGTCACATATGAAATTCCCATATAAGCCGGAACTCAAATTTTTTTTCAAAGGGGGGGACCTCATGAAATTTCAGAAATCGAATTCGTATTTTTGATGCCAAACATCTTTAAAATGCATGAAACGTCGAGATTTTATGTTATCTCGAAAATTTTTTTTTTATAAAAATCGACTTTTTGGGACTTTGCCTTTCTCAATAGAAAGGTATTGCAATTGCTCTGAAAACCGACATTTTAACGGAGGCCCGGAGGGCCGAGTGACATATACCATTCGATTCAGTTCGTCGAGTTCGGCAAATGTCTGTGTGTGTATGTATGTGTGTATGTATGTATGTGTGTATGTGTGTGTGTGTATGTGACCAAAAATGTCACTCATTTTTCTCAGAGATGGCTGAACCGATTTTGACAAACTTAGTCTCAAATGAAAGGTGCAACGTTCCCATAGGCTGCTATTGAATTTCTAATGGATCCGACTTCCGGTTCCGGAATTACAGGGTGATAAGTACGAACACGCAGAAAATGTCGATTTTAATAAATTCTGCAATGAATGTATAAAGGTGAAAATTTTTCCAAAATATGACCACAACTGCTTTGATTTGTAGTATTAGGTCACTAACATCCATTCAAAGTCTATTTGGCCACCATCCTCGGTTCCGGAAGCCCCGGCGGAAGTATCTAAATTCAGAATAACAGTCACATCGGTTTCTCGGAGATGGCTAGACCGATTCGACTAAACTTGGCCTAAAATGAAAGGTATTGCGTCCCCGTAAATGGCTATTCAATTTCATCCCGATCCGACTTCCGGTTCCGGAGTTACAGGTTGTGGCGTGCGATCACATAGCAAATTGTGATTCAAACCGATACTCCGATGAAAGCAAAAAAGGTAAAAATTTCGCTAAAATGTCTCTCAAACAACTTAAATTTGCTGTTCTAGGTCACCGACGGCCAACCAAACTTTCGTTGACTACATTGACCACCATAGACGGTTCCGGAAGTGCCCGGGAAAAGCGGGCATCTTTCAAAATTTACGAACTCACATCAGTTTCCCGGAAATGGTTGGACCGATTTTCACAAACTTAGTCCCAAATGATAGCTATATTATCCCCACAGATGTATGTAAAATTTCGCACGGATCGCTTGTATGGTTCCGGAAATATAGACTAAATCGTCCGGTCACATATGAAATTCCCATATAAGCCGGAACTCAAAAATTTTTTTCGAAGGGGGGACCCCATGAAATTTCAGAAATCGAATTCGTATTTTTGATGCCAAACATCTTTAAAATGCATGAAACGTCGAGATTTTATGTTATCTCGAAAAAATTTTTTTTTATAAAAATCGACTTTTTGGGACTTTGCCGATTTTGCACCTTTTTGCCTTTCTCAATAGAAAGGTATTGCAATTGCTCTGAAAACCGACTTTTTAACGGAGGCCCGGAGGGCCGAGTGACATATACCATTCGATTCAGTTCGTCGAGTTCGGCAAATGTCTGTGTGTGTGTATGTATGTGTGTATGTATGTATGTGTGTGTGTATGTGTGTGTGTATGTGACCAAAAATGTCACTCATTTTTCTCAGAGATGGCTGAACCGATTTTGACAAACTTAGTCTCAAATGAAAGGTGCAACGTTCCCATAGGCTGCTATTGAATTTCTAATGGATCCGACTTCCGGTTCCGGAATTACAGGGTGATAAGTACGAACACGCAGAAAATGTCGACTTAAATAAATTCTGCAATGAATGTATAAAGGTGAAAATTTTTCCAAAATATGACCACAACTGCTTCGATTTGTAGTATTAGGTCACTAACATCCATTCAAAGTCTATTTGGCCACATTGGCCACCATCCTCGGTTCCGGAAGCCCCGGCGGAAGTATCTAAATTCAGAATAACAGTCACATCGGTTTCTCGGAGATGGCTAGACCGATTCGACTAAACTTGGCCTCAAATGAAAGGTATTGTGTCCCCGTAAATGGCTATTCAATTTCATCCCGATCCGACTTCCGGTTCCGGAGTTACAGGTTGTGGCGTGCGATCACATAGCAAATTGTGATTCAAACCGATACTCCGATGAAAGCAAAAAAGGTAAAAATTTCGCTAAAATGTCTCTCAAACAACTTAAATTTGTTGTTCTAGGTCACCGACGGCCAACCAAACTTTCGTTGACTACATTAACCACCATAGACGGTTCCGGAAGTGCCCGGGAAAAGCGGCCATCTTTCAAAATTTACGAACTCACATCAGTTTCCCGGAAATGGTTGGACCGATTTTCACAAACTTAGTCCCAAATGATAGCTATATTATCCTCACAGATGTATGTAAAATTTCGCACGGATCGCTTGTATGGTTCCGGAAATATAGACTAAATCGTCCGGTCACATATGAAATTCCCATATAAGCCGGAACTCAAAATTTTTTTTCGAAGGGGGGACCCCATGAAATTTCAGAAATCGAATTCGTATTTTTGATGCCAAACATCTTTAAAATGCATGAAACGTCGAGATTTTATGTTATCTCGAAAAAATTTTTTTTTATAAAAATCGACTTTTTGGGACTTTGCCGATTTTGCACCTTTTTGCCTTTCTCAATAGAAAGGTATTGCAATTGCTCTGAAAACCGACTTTTTAACGGAGGCCCGGAGGGCCGAGTGACATATACCATTCGATTCAGTTCGTCGAGTTCGGCAAATGTCTGTGTGTGTGTATGTATGTGTGTATGTATGTATGTGTGTGTGTATGTGTGTGTGTATGTGACCAAAAATGTCACTCATTTTTCTCAGAGATGGCTGAACCGATTTTGACAAACTTAGTCTCAAATGAAAGGTGCAACGTTCCCATAGGCTGCTATTGAATTTCTAATGGATCCGACTTCCGGTTCCGGAATTACAGGGTGATAAGTACGAACACGCAGAAAATGTCGACTTAAATAAATTCTGCAATGAATGTATAAAGGTGAAAATTTTTCCAAAATATGACCACAACTGCTTCGATTTGTAGTATTAGGTCACTAACATCCATTCAAAGTCTATTTGGCCACATTGGCCACCATCCTCGGTTCCGGAAGCCCCGGCGGAAGTATCTAAATTCAGAATAACAGTCACATCGGTTTCTCGGAGATGGCTAGACCGATTCGACTAAACTTGGCCTCAAATGAAAGGTATTGTGTCCCCGTAAATGGCTATTCAATTTCATCCCGATCCGACTTCCGGTTCCGGAGTTACAGGTTGTGGCGTGCGATCACATAGCAAATTGTGATTCAAACCGATACTCCGATGAAAGCAAAAAAGGTAAAAATTTCGCTAAAATGTCTCTCAAACAACTTAAATTTGCTGTTCTAGGTCACCGACGGCCAACCAAACTTTCGTTGACTACATTAACCACCATAGACGGTTCCGGAAGTGCCCGGGAAAAGCGGCCATCTTTCAAAATTTACGAACTCACATCAGTTTCCCGGAAATGGTTGGACCGATTTTCACAAACTTAGTCCCAAATGATAGCTATATTATCCTCACAGATGTATGTAAAATTTCGCACGGATCGCTTGTATGGTTCCGGAAATATAGACTAAATCGTCCGGTCACATATGAAATTCCCATATAAGCCGGAACTCAAAAATTTTTTTCAAAGGGGGGACCTCATGAAATTTCAGAAATCGAATTCGTATTTTTGATGCCAAACATCTTTAAAATGCATGAAACGTCGAGATTTTATATTACTTTTTGGGACTTTGCCGATTTTGCACCTTTTTTCAGATCAATATTACCGTGGCTGTTTTTACTTTTTCAAAATTTTAGAACTCGAATAATGATTTATTTTCCTGTATATAGTTGTCATGTGATGTATAATAATAAAATGTAATATATGCATTTAAAAGCTTTTAATGAATATAAACAACGCACACATTCTCGTGATTCATGATTGAGAAAGGCACAATTGCACCGCTAGGTGGATTAAAATAGGTTTTTTAAATATAGATTGGTACAGATTTTTTACATGACAGCAAGGTAAAATAATTTAACCCTGCGATGCATCCCAGTAAACAGTTGAGTTAGGCAGCAGTGATGGTAAGAATCTGAAGTGGAGCTGGTACTTATTGAGCTTGAGCTGAAGCTGACATTATAATGCAATATGCGAGAAACATGCTTCCAGTAAATCAAAGGGATGATGTCCAATAAAAGCTGAGCGAATCTTCTCGGAGTGCATACGTTTACTCTGACGTACTCCATTTGAATTCCTGCAAGCCGGTTTCTCGCATCTTATTGATATTTCCAACCCCATCTCAGCTTCTCGCCGCCACTCTGTTGGCCAGCTTTGGTTGGCAAACAAAGTGGCAGTGAGAATTTGAGCTGGAGCTGATATTGACATTACCCAATCAAACTCATCCGGAATTCTAACTGGTTTCCCACACTACTTTTACAGTGAACGGCAAGTTACGGCGCCGCCTTTTAGTTTACTGGGTTCTTGCGGAATTCCAACTCAAATAAAACAACCGAGTCAGAATGTCTGGTTTGATTCTCCCGAATGGAAAATTTTAACAACCTCGTTATTGTTTGGGTAGAGAATCCGGTCCTTTTTTTCGATAGAAGAGTACAGATAGAAAAGATTTTTCAGCTCCCGGTACAGATTTAATTGTTGCATCACTGGCTTAAAGCGCTAATGTAAACAAACTGAGTTTTCGCTATTATGCGACAAAAATACTGCAAGGTAGCGGTAAAAATGATCGAAAACATTTCCTTTTGAGATTTCCACTATGGAAATATTTCTGTTCGTTTAATTGTTTCTTATGTATTGGCACAAAATTATTAATGAAACAATTTATTTTCCTTATTAAAGGAGAAAAATAACGAAAATTTTGTCTTGCAATACCATCATTCTGTAACCGCATTATGCTACTATTGCATAAAAAAGATTCCATTATGTCACATTGGCGGTTGCCCGTGTGCATTGTAAATGTCCAAAACTATTGATTTTTAACGGCCAACAATTTCCCCTTCAATCTAAAACTCATTACCAAAAACTTGCAAACATTTACATTTTGACGCACCAGCGGACCCATTGCATTGTAAATGTCAAAACTATTGATTTTCAACGGTCAACAATTTCCCCTTCAATATAAAACTCATTACTGAAAACTTGAAAACATTTCAATTTTGACGCATCGGCGGACCCCCTGCGCATTGGAAATGTACAAAGCTATTGATTTTCAACTTCCCCTTCAATATAAAACTCATTACCAAAAAGCTGAAAACATTTCCATTTTCACGCATCGGCGGACTCACCTGCGCATTGTAAATGTACAAAACTATTGATTTTCAACGGCCCACAATTTCCCTTTCAATCTTAAACTCATTACCAAAAAGTTGAAAACATTTCCATTTTCACGCATCAGCGGACCCCCCTGCGCATTGTAAATGTCAAAACTATTGATTTTCAACGGTCAACAATTTCCCCTACAATATAAAACTCATTACTGAAAACTTGAAAACATTTCCATTTTGATGCATCGGCGGACCCCCCTGCGCATTGGAAATGTACAAAACTATTGATTTTCAACGGCCAACAATTTCTCCTTCAATATAAAACTCATTACAAAAAAGCTGAAAACATTTCCATTTTCACGTATCGGCGGAGTCCCTGCGCATTGTAAATGTCCAAAACTATTGATTTTTAACGACCAACAATTTCCCCTTCAAATTTAAAACTCATTACCAAAAAATTGAAAACATTTCCATTTTGACGCATCAGCGGATTACCCTGCGCATTGTAAATGTCAAAACTATTGATTTTCAACGGTCAATAATTTCCCCTTCAATATAAAACTCATTACTGAAAACTTGAAAACATTTCCATTTTGACGCATCGGCGGACCTCCCTGCACATTGTAAATGTACAAAACTATTGATTTTCAACGGTCAACAACTTCTCTTTCAATATAAAACTCATTACCAAAAAGCTGAAAACATTTCCATTTTCACGCATCGGCGGACCCCCTGCGCATTGTAAATGTACAAAACTATTGATTTTCAACGGCAAACGAATTCCCCTTCAATATAAAACTCGTTACTAGAAGCTGAAATTATTTCCATTTTCACGCATTAGCGGACCCCCCTGCGCATTGTAAATGTTAAAACTATTGATTTTCAACGGCCAACAACTTCTCCTTCAATATAAAACTCATTACCAAATGGTTGAAAAAAAATCAATTTTGGCGCATCGGCGGACCCCCTGCGCATTATAAATGTCAAAACTATTGCTTTTCAACGGTCAACAATTTTCCCTTCAATATAAAACTCATTACTGAAAACTTGAAAACATTTCCATTTTGACGCATCGGCGGACCCCCCTGCTCCTTGGAAATGTACAAAACTATTGATTTTCATCGGCCAACAATGTCCCCTTAAATCTAAAACTCATTACTAAAAGGTTGAAAATATTTCCATTTTGACGCATCAGCGCATTGTAAATATACAAAACTATAGATTTTCAATGGCCAACAACTTTCCCTTCAACGATACTATGTGACCGCTAATATTTTGCTTGCAGTCCTTTCCTATAGCAAGAGAAAAAGGGACTGCCGCACATTCCATTCTTGCAAAAATAAGCCATGAATGTCGTTCACTACATTCATTTTGAACCGCTGCTATGAAATTTATTTTGCAACAGTTCCAACGCAACGGATGATGAAAGTTAAACACACGGGCCATTCACATACATTCGCAACAGCTAGCGAACGAAACCCAACTACGACAGCAAGTCGAATAACCGAACCTTCACGAACATGTAACAGGCACGCTCAGCAGCACGAACGTTTTTGCTTTTCTCTCGTCCGTTTACATGCATAACAGCTTTAGGTACACTTGGAGCGTGGCGGTCGCGTTGGTTTTTTCCTGAACTTTCGCATAAAAATGTCATTTGAAATGACTTCTTCCAGCCTTGTTTCATCCAAATAATTTATTTGACACAATTCATTTTTTTCTATTAATTTATAACCTTTCAACATCCATTAAATTTTCATTTCAATCGATGCATTTTATTCTGCTCATTTTCTTCTTTTCTATTCATTTTATCAATTCAGCTCATTTTTTTTTTATTTGATTCGCTTGTTTTATTTATTTATTTCATATATTTTTTATACATTTTATTTTCTTTGTTCATTCCATTCTTTTTATTCATTTGATCAATTACATTCATTTGATTCATTTGATTCATTTTATTCATTTGATTCATTTGATTCATTTGATTCATTTGATTCATTTGATTCATTTGATTCATTTGATTCATTTGATTCATTTGATTCATTTGATTCATTTGATTCATTAAATTCATTTGGTTCATATCTTTAATTTTATTAATTTCATGTTTAGTCATTCCTTTTATTTATTGCATTTAATTTGTTAGTTTGAGTCAATGTATTCTATTAATTCTTATAACTATTTTTAAATATAGTCCAAATTTTCATCAATTAAGCTAATATAATTGGATTCGTGTGTATTATAATATTGATTTACATTAATCATTCTACTCATTTTATGAATTTGAACACCTTTTATTTCATTTTTTGCTTTATTTTTTTATTTCGTTCGTTTTAATGATTTGCTATCTTTTATTTAGTTAATTCGAGATTTTATTCGTGCAGGACTAGAAACTGTTTTCATCCCATCTCTAGTTGGGTGCCTGCTTCGCAAGAGTTCTGCAAACTAATGAATTATCCAACAGTGATATCGCGAAGCATCAAGTTCTAAATGTTCTCCATCGATATAATATCCGAAGAGAGTGATAAGAGTTATACGAAATGTCTCATCACACTGTTAGGTGGATTAAAAACGTTTATAATTAGTGAAAATTGGTAAGCGAGGAATAAAAATACAAAATGTTTAATATCTCCGTCGCTCGTTAACGAATTTTGACAATATATAGCTTGTTCGAAAGGTATTTTCACAGGATTTCTAATTATGTGCAGGTTGTGGTGACTATATTGCTTTGTTCGAAAGTTATTTACTAAAAACAAAAATAATAGTGTCAAATGGCAACGTTAGGCCTTTTATTTGGAACTAGTTTCATTCGGATCGGTTCAGCCATTGCTGAGATAATTACATGACATTTTGTACATACATACATACACACATACACACACACACATACAGACATTGTCTCAATTTGTCGAGCTGAATCGATTGGTATATGAAACTCAGCCCTCCGGGCCTCGGAAAAAGTTTTCAAAGTTTGAGCGAATCCTATACATTTCTTTTGTAAGAAATGTAAAAAGGAGACCGCTTCATACAGAGTATTGGTTTACTGGTGTTTCAGGGGCAAAACTAAACCAATTTTGAATATCAGGGTATAAAAACACATCTAAGTGATTGAAGGCATTCGATTTTGAAAACGTTTTGTGAATTGCCTCTATAATAAATGAACTATTTCTCAAAAATCAATATGTAAGTTCACTTCAAAAAAACGCTTTTAATCCACCTAACAGTGTGATGAGACATTTCTTATAACTCTTATCACTCTCTTCGGATATTATATCGTTTGAGAACATTTAGAACTTGATGCTTCGCGATGTTTTTGATAACACATACTACATGGGATACTGGCAGGACTCAGAGAATCGCTCAAATCAGCATAAGACAACATCAGTGCTAGAAATCTCAAACCAAATCAATGGGAAAGCGAAAAAATGGCCCATAAAATAGACATACAAACGAATTATTGCTAATGCTCTGTTAATAAAATATCTAAATTCCTCAATCAATGCATTGTGGTGGGAAAACTGAATTTTCCTAAAGGGGTTATGTATATTGTACTGAGCCAAAAATATCGATTTTTTTTAATCGATTTGAAGTTTATACTTTACTCAAACTTCAAACGCGACTGAGAACTAAGAAATCAACGCTTTTTTCTTGAAAAAAGCGATTTGAAATTATTAAATTAAAATTTGTGTTTGCTATTGAAATTGACAAAATGATAGTATCGACCCTTTGGCGATTGTTTACTTTTCCGGCCCCACCTATCAGCATTGAAGTATCGCCCTTACGTTAATTAAAATACCAATTTTACAATTGGTGGGGGTTTGCTGAAAATCGATCTTACTGTCCAAACGGCATAATTCCGAAACCGTAATTTTTGAAGTTTTAAAATTATGCAGAATTAATTTTTCAGAAAATAGTAACAGAGTTCGTGTCTTTAGCGAATTTGTTGAGACTTTATTGTAGTCATGAATATTAACCTGAGAAAATTCACCATAAATACTTCTTGGACGATATACCGTCAAAATTATATTATCAAATGATGCGCTGTTTAACGTTTCTAAAACTCATCGAAGATACTAAACCTCCGAAATTGGCGGTTTCAAAATGATGTTATCTTGACCTTAAATTACTGTTTTTGAACATTTGACCTATACATATAATTGGTCATACAACAAAAATCAAATGCTCATCAAAATCGATCAGGACCTGCTAGAGTCGAATGGAAATCGTCATTTTTCATAAATTTCTCTCTACATTTGGAAAATGTTATCCTGAATATTACGTTTTCGTCTCAACTCGACGCATTCCCAAAATAAAAACCTGTTTTAATCCACCTAGTGGTGCAAATGTGCTTTTCTCATTTGTCCAGACTACGATTTCATGGCTGGTTATGTTCAATACAATGGTGGAAATGAATATTACATGTTCAGTACGATTTGCACATACATACAATGGATCGACAGCCACGATCTTGAGATACTATGTGATACTGAAACATCGCTTGAAACCAGCGGCGGATCATGGAGAAAGATCCGTGAGGTCCGGGTCCTGCCAAAAATTTTCAACTTGTTAAGAAATTTTAAACTAGTTTTAATTTTAAAGTAGCAACCCCTCACTGCATACTCCCTCCGGGCCGGTATGATCGACGATTTTTAGAGTGATTGCATAACCTTTCTATATGAGAAAGGCAAAAATGTACCAAAGTCCAAAAAAATCAATGTTTGTCAAACATTATTTTTTTCGAGTTTACATCAAATCTCAATGTTTCATGCATTTTAAAGTCGTTTGGCATCAAAAATACAAATTTGATTTTGAAAATTTTTCATTTCAGTTTATATGGGAATTTGCTGTGTGATTGCACTCTTCAACTCGTAACTCCGGAACCGGAAGTCCAATCAATAAAACATTCAACTGCAGCCGATGGGAAGGTTGTACCTTTCATTTGAGACTAACTTTGTGCAAATCTTGGACCATTGCTCTTCATTTTGTTTATAAATGATCTTGGCACGGTTTTGAAATCTCCGAAATCTATGTTTGCCGATGATTTGAAATTCTACCGACTTATAAAATCTTTGGAGGATTGTAAATTACTTCAGCTAGACATTGACGCTTTGTTAAATTGGTGCACCATCAATGGAATGGAGGTGAATATAGAAAAATGCAGCGTTATTACATTCACTCGGATCCTATCGCCGAACATGTTTAACTATAAAATGTCGTCAGCCAACGTGCACCGCAACTTCGTCGTCAAAGATTTGGGAGTTTATTTGGACAACAAGTTAACTTTCTCCGAGCATGTAGCGTCTACTATCGCCAAAGCGTTCTGCATGTTAAGATTTTTAAGGCGAAACACTCAGTCGTTCCAGAATGTGTACAGTTTGAAAACGCTTTATTGTTCGCTTGTACGCAGCATCTTGGAGTATGCCGTTCCTGTTTGGGCTCCTTATCACGGAGTCCACATTAACAGCATTGAGAGGGTGCAGAAATTTTTCATCAGGTATGCTCTTCGCCTTTTACCTTGGACCGACCCAGTTCGTTTACCGCCGTATGTGCAACGCTGCGCATTAATCCACCTGCCTACGCTTGCTGACAGGAGAATCAAACATCAACGAATGCTTATTTTTGACATCCTGGACGGGAACATTGAAAGCAGCCAACTCTTGGATCAACTTAATTTCAATGCACCTAGAAGACAAACACGCCAAGTGGACTTTTTCCGTTTACCGTTGTGCCGTACGCAATTCGGACGAAACAACCCGTTAAATGTATGTTGTCGTGTGTTTAATCAAGTTTCATGTTTTATCGATTTTAATGTTGCAAGATGTACTTTTAGTATTAGGATTAGTTGATAAGCCAGTCTGTGCGATTAATAGTCGAAGACCTATATATAAATAAATAAATAAATAAATCGGTCCAGCCATCTCTGATTAACAGAGGTCACATTTTTTCCACATACACACATACACACACAGACATTTTCCGATCTCGACGAACTGAGTCGATTGGTATATGACACTCGGCCCTCCCGGTCGGGATTAAATTGACGAATTTTTGAGTGAATGAGAAAGTCAAAAACATTTTTAGCAAATGTTGAAAGTTGTGCATTTTTTTGGTGAGCAGTTCTATGTTTCATAGACATTAAATCAATTTCAACTTCGCTTTCTATTAAATAAAGACCCTTATTACAGTGCATCTCTACAAAAGCGAGCTTAATTTGAAAAGGAATCTGAGGATTACGATTGATTATAGAACTCTGGAATATTCTATTGGAATGTTTTCAGGCAGGAATTTGATAATGATGCTATTAGACAACTATGAAATCAAGACCAAGATCAGTTACATATCAGGACCCCATTCCGACAATTTATCAAAAGTCCTCATGATGTTTACAACAACAGGTTATCAATCTACGGATCAGATAATTGTTATTGTAATATTGAATTAAATCAGTCAGCATCAATAAATTTTCAACTTCTATCCAATTTTTGTTGTTGGGTGTGGTGGGGGTGGGGGGGTTGTATGGTGTTAAATAAGCCGTTTTGGCGTTAATAATAGATTACATGTTTTTGGTCATATTTCTGGCAATGGGAAATGATAAAAATCTTTCGTCCGCATTTAATGTTAAATATCTCTTTTGATAATAGTCCGATTTCAACAAGCTATAGGTTGTTCGAAAGGTATTCGTTAAAGCTTTCTAAAAACCTGTTTTAATCCACCTAGAGGTGCAATTGTGCCTTTCTCATTTCTCCAAACTATGATTTAATGGCTGGTTCGTACAATATAACATTATGGAAATGTTTTTCATTCTTATTACACTTGGTAAGTATATATAAGAGCACCTTTTTGCATTCATCGCAGTATCGGTTTGAATCGGAGTTTTCTATGTGATCCACAACCCGTAACTCCGGAGCTGGAAGTCGGATAGAGATGGAATTTAATATCAGTTTCCGGGGACGCAACACCTTTCATTTGAGACTAAGTTGATCAAATCGGTCTAGCCATTTTCGACAAACCAATATAACCGTTATTCTGAATTTGGATGCTTCCGGATCCGTCGATGGTGGCCAGTGTGGCCAAAGAGACTTTGAATGATTGTATGTGACCTAGATCTACAAATTCAACAGTTGTGTTTACATTTTGGAAAAATTTTCACCTTTTTACATTCATCGCTGAATTCGTTAGAATCGGGATTTGCTGCGTGATCGTACGTATCACCCTGTAATTCAGGAACCAGAACTCGGATCCACACAAAATTCAACAGCAACTGATGGACCTTTCATTTAAAATCAAGTTTGTCAAAATCGGTTCAGAAAATTCCGAGAAACCGATGTGGACAAATCAACAAATTTTGTTTTGTAACCATACTCTTCAACTCGTAATCCGGAACAAGATGTCGGTAGAAAATGAAATTCAATAGCAACCTATGGGAATATTATACCTTTCATTTGAATCTTAGTTTGTAAAAATCGGTTCAGCCATCTCCGAGAAACCAATGTGGACATTTTGTTAACAAATCCGCACATACACACACATACATACATACATACATACATACATACATACATACATACATACACACATACACACATACATACACACAGATATTTTGCGATCTCGGCGAACTGAGTCGAATGTTATATGAGACTCGGCCCTCCGGGCCTCGGTTAGAACATCGGTTTTTGGAGCAATTGCATAACCTTTCTATATGAGAAAGGCAAAAGAATAATATTTAATTGGCTTAATCAGCATGAGTTCAATGTTATCTTCATGTGATTATATTTTGAAATGTTGGTGGAATGGGTTTGAAAGTGGAGGGAATGGGGGGTTAGTGGAGTGGGAGTCGAGGATGCGTCAGAAAACCTTCATCTTATTTCGGTATACGGGGTGGATGAAGGAAATGCGGGCGTGAGGGTGGTCCAAGGGGAGGGGAGTGATGAAGGAGGGAGGTGTAAGGGCAAGGCCGGGGGAAGGGGCAGCGACGCAATGCTCAACTGCATATTTTGCATTCCATTTGAGACTTGGTTTGAGAAAATCGGTTCAGTCATCACCGAAGAACCGATGTGACTTTAATTGTGGAATATGCCCGGAATTCCGGAATCGTCGATAGTGGACAATATATTCAAAGAATGTTTAATTGGCAATCAGTGATCCAGATCTGCGATTAGAAGTAATTTGGTGACCATTTCAATAGTTTTTAGCCTCTGAGGTATTACGATTGTACCGATTTATATGGGAAATACCAGTGTATTTCCATAATATAACTACTAACTTACTAACACCCCTGTAACTCCGGAAGCAAGAGTCAGAAACGAATGAAATTCAGCAGCAGTCAACGGTATTACTGTATCTTTCATTTGAAATCAAGTTTGTAAAAATCGGTAGAGAATTCGTTGGGGAATGGGTGTGATATTAACTTAGGAACTTGGCGGGTTCCCCGGGGGCGTCATGAACTGTCATAGGTGGCCAATGTGGCCAAAGCTGCTTTGATTGATCATTAGTGAGCCAGACCCGCAAACTAGAGTAATGTTACATCAATTTTAATATGTTTTACATCATTTGAACATCATGGTGGTACCAGTTTATATGGGAATTTGCTGTGTGACCGCACTCTTCAACCCGTAACTCCGGAACCGGAAGTCGGATCAACTAAAAATTCAATAGCAGCTGATGGAAGCGTTATACCTTTCAGATGAAACTAAGTTTGCGAAAATCGGTTCAGCCATCTCTGAGAAAATTGTGTGAGTTTAAATGACACACACACACATACACACACATACACACACATACACACACATACACACACATACACACACACATACACACACATACATACACACACAGACATTTGCCGATCTCGACGAACTGAATCGAATGGTGTATGACACTCGGCCCTCCGGGCCTCCGTTAAGAAGTCGATTTTTACAGTGATTGCATAGCCTTTCTTTATATGAGAAAGGCAAAAAGGTGCGAAATCGGCAGTCCCAAAAAGTCGACTTTTATAAAAAAAATTTTTTTCGAGATAACATAAAATCTCGACGTTTCATGCATTTTAAAGATGTATGGCATCAAAAATACGAATTCGATTTCTGAAATTTCATGTGGTCCCCCCTTTGAAAAAAAATTTGAGTTCCGGCTTATATGGGAATTTCATATGTGACCGGACGGTTTAGTCTATATTTCCGGAACCATATAAGCGATCCGTACGAAATTTTATAGACATCTATGGGGATATTATAGCTATCATTTGGGACTAAGTTTGTGAAAATTGGCCCAACCATTTCCGGGAAACTGATGTGAGTTCGTAAATTTTGAAAGATGGCCGCTTTTCCCGGGCACTTCCGGAACCGTCTATGGTGGTTAATGTAGTCAACGAAAGTTTGGTTGGCCGTCGGTGACCTAGAACAGCAAATTTAAGTTGTTTGAGAGACATTTTAGCGAAATTTTTACCTTTTTTGCTTTCATCGGAGTATCGGTTTGAATCACAATTTGCTATGTGATCGCACGCCATAACCTGTAACTCCGGAACCGGAAGTCGGATCGGGATGAAATTAAATAGCCATTTACGGGGACGCAATACCTTTCATTTGAGGCCAAGTTTAGTCGAATCGGTCTAGCCATCTCCGAGAAACCAATGTGACTGTTATTCTGAATTTAGATACTTCCACCGGGGCTTCCGGAACCGAGGATGGTGGCCAATGTGGCCAAATAGACTTTGAATGGATGTTAGTGACCTAATACTACAAATCGAAGCAGTTGTGGTCATATTTTGGAAAAAATTTCACCTTTATACATTCATTGCAGAATTTATTAAAATCGACATTTTTTGCGTGTTCGTACTTATCACCCTGTAATGCCGGAACCGGAAGTCGGATCCATTAGAAATTCAATAGCAGCCTATGGGAACGTTGCACCTTTCATTTGAGACTAAGTTTGTCAAAATCGGTTCAGCCATCTCTGAGAAAAATGAGTGACATTTTTAATCACATACACACACACATACACACACATACATACATACACACATACATACACACAGACATTTGCCGAACTCGACGAACTGAATCGAATGGTATATGTCACTCGGCCCTCCGGGCCTCCGTTAAAAAGTCGGTTTTCAGAGCAATTGCAATACCTTTCTATTGAGAAAGGCAAAACATATAAATTGTTAATCTATATTGTCAATTTCGGCAGATAATTTAAAAAAACTGCAAAAAACGCCATTTTTACGCATTCAAACATTCATATCTTGAAAATTGAACATCAGAATCAAAAACAAATTAATAGCGTTCATACTGTTTTTTAGTTCTTTTTTAGTTCTTTCATTTAAAATTGGTTTGGATAAGATCGGTTCAGCCATTGCTGAGAAACACAAATGAGAATTTGTCCGTTACATACACACACACAGACACACACACACACACACACACACACACACACAGACATTGTCCCAAATTGTCGAGCTGAGTCGATTGGTATATAAGACTCGGCCCTCCGGGCCTCGGAAAAAATTTTGAAAGTTTGAGCGAATTCTATACATTTCTTTTATAAGAAATGTAACAAAATAATGTATTCATAGTGAAATTTTTTCTGGAGTTCATGTATTTATCCCTTGGATTAGGCGTTGCGTTCAATCGTGAAATAAATGTTGGATGGTGTATTAATAAACAGATTATCAAGTAATTCACCTAGTAATGAGATAAAAGATTTCTGATATCTGAATCCCAAAACTCTGGCGAAAATTTGAGTCTTTGCAAGGTTATATTGGTTATGGCGCAAAAATTACTACTTATATTATTTATAATAAGGATGTAAGGAATCAATATATCGCATATTATACCTATAAAATAAGGTCTCGGCATGAACCATCATTTGCGATTCCTCATATGCCCCCCCCCATTTCTATCTCACTCTCACTCTCTCTGTCTCTCTCTTTCTCTCTCTCTCTCTCTCTCTCTCTCTTCGTGTTCGTGGCAACTGTCACGACTCACATCTATCTTGCTATTTCTCTTGTGTGATAAGATCCTCTGCTAATCTTAATTAATATTCAAGCTAATTTCATGTCTGCGATGTAATTGTGAAGGTTTAAGAAAACAAAACTATTTTTTGTCTGCTGTTAACACATTATTTTTTTGCGTTTTAGTGTAAAAGAGACTCGCGGAAACAAGTCTAGTAATACATCCTACATGGCAAATAAAATATTTGCAGTCCTGAGAAACGTTGCACTATGGTTAGACAGGTGACCATCAAAAACTACTTCAACTCAAATTTAATTCCGTTCTATTCAAAGCTTGTATATACACCATCATTAAGGAATCAAGGAAGTTTTTTATATTGTACAAGTCAATTAGCAAGGATTACAATCAGGGTTTATGCATTGGACAGTAGTTGACAGTAGACCAAATTTTTGCCATCCTGATAGTTTAAACCATTTCTTTTTCACAGTATTGGTTTGTATAGAACAAATGAAAACATTGAAATATCTACTTGTCTCTTTTACGAATCGCATTCTTCCTCTTTCGGTCTCTGTTCAAGGGGCTTGAAAGCACATGTGACCTGGTCTCACTTTACTATAGTCAATTGCGCCTTAAAATACTGCACCAGAAAATTCTATTCAGTCCTAGCAAGAATTTCGCCTAAGAGCCACCATTGCGGGCCACGGCCATCTTTACCGTAACTTGGGATGAGAAAGGATGTGTTGATGTGGTACTTACTTAACGGAAGGCCCCGACTCAGTGACACTCCCATAAGTACCACGGATTGGGTAGTGGGTGGGTTGTTAGTCAGGATTCGCTTCAAGCAAGCGATGCGACTGAGAATATACTTTCTTGCATAAGATGTTTGAAAAGTTTATTGACTGAAGGATACGTAAATATTCTATGTTTGAACTCTGGGTAATCGTCTATCGAATATTGTTTCATCGAAAACAACTTGAACTCCGAACAGCCGGCTGTCGGGAGTGTTGTTGACAATGTAAAGTGGACCGCAAACAATGAGTTTAAAAGTGGTATTGTGGAACATTCATAAATTATGTCACGCAAAGATTACCCAACACTAAGTCTCTGTCATATTACCACGTTATTTTTATCCTTGGTCTAATACGAATCAAATGATTTTAGTTTTTCCTTCATTTTGTAGTAGCACATTAATGCCGCTACTTGCAAAAGTGTTCATGTTCCATGGAATTTCCTATATACATGGCGCAATCGTGCGTAAAACGGCCGATTGCGTCAAAGCACATGACGTGCTCCCCTCCCATTTATGTCACAATTAGTCATATCTCTTCCTCCTAATAGCGTGGCAGAATTTATAAATCGTCCTTAAGCATATTGTGATCCCGTAACTTGAAATTTTCCACCTCGTTCGAGTAAATGCTGCGTTCCTAAACGATATTAATGATGCACGAATCAAACACCACCCGTTTCCAAATAGTACGTACTTATTCTCAGCTCAGTATAATTGACTGATGAGTTAATGGACTAAAAATAAACCATTATATATGACCATAAAAATTTGTTTTTTTTTATGTTGAAATGATTGCCGCAAATTGGTAATTGGATTTGAATTGATCTTGCGAATTGTCAATTCTCCACCCTCATACATAATTCAAAAGTCATACACTCAGACAAGACCATGCGTATTTCCCACACGCATTAAAGACCCAGTGGATTCGTTACCTAGTTGGTCAAATAAACACTAAACAAACAAATAACTTAGTTTGCTCAGTCTAAAGAAATGTCAGCTCGATTAGGATCAACCGGCGGATACGTGTTCCCTTACAATGCAATCAAATGAAAGTACATTTAAAATTACATACGACAAAATATGTGCAATTCAGAATATAACGAAATGAAGATTGCTTAATTATCTGCATTTAAAAAAGACCGGAAAAATTAGTTGCATAACCAAGGTGGTTCATTTTCAAAGATAGCACTGCTGATGAATCACTTTATAAAAATAGGTGATAAGGGACGCGGACGAAAATAGCAGACCACCGCCCACAATTTTTTTCGGGAATATGTGACCAAAAAGAAAACTTTGAATTCCAAAGCAAATTGAACGTTCCATGCTCCTGATAATTAATAAAAGTCCATCAATAATGTAGAAACACCAGATAATCTTAAAACGACGCCGTCAAGTAAAGAAGCGTGAAAACGAAAAGACTAAAACAAAAACCGATTTAATCCACCTAGCAGTGAGATGAGACATTTCTTACACATTTCACTATTGGATTAGTTTGCAGAACTCACGAGAAGTAGGCACCCAACTAGAGGTGGGATGAAAACAGTTTCTAGTCTTGCACGAATAAAATCTCGAGTAAACTGAATAAATTATAGAAATCAACAAAACGACCGAAATAAAAAAGTAAAGCAAAAAATGAAATAATAGGTTTTTAAATTCATAAAATAAGTAGAAAAATTAATATAAATCAAAATTATAAAATACACGAATCAAATTAGATTAGGTTATTAAATAAAAATTAAGATTATATTTGGAAATAACTATAAGATTAATAAAATAAATTGACTCATACTAACAAATTGAATGAAATATAACGAATGACTGAACATGAAATGCATAAAATTAAAGATATGAATAAAATGAATCAAAAGAATCAAATGAATCAAATGAATCAAATGAATCAAATGAATCAAATGAATCAAACGAATCAAAGGAATCAAATGAATCAAATGAATTAAATGAACCAAATGAATAAAATAATTCAAATGATTCAAATGAATCAAATGAATCAAATGAATGATATGAATGAAATGAATGAAATGAATGAAATGAATGAAATGAATGAAATGAATGAAATGAATGAAATGAATAAAATGAATAAAATGAATAAAATGAATAAAATGAATAAAATGAATAAAATGAATGAAATGAATGAAATGAATGAAATGAATGAAATGAATGAAATGAATGAAATGAATGAAATGAATGAAATGAATGAAATGAATGAAATGAATGAAATGAATGAAATGAATGAAATGAATGAAATGAATGAAATGAATGAAATGAATGAAATGAATGAAATGAATGAAATGAATGAAATGAATGAAATGAATGAAATGAATGAAATGAATGAAGTGAATGAAATGAATGAAATGAATGAAATGAATGAAATGAATGAAATGAATGAAATGAATGAAATGAATGAAATGAATGAAATGAATGAAATGAATGAAATGAATGAAATGAATGAAATGAATGAAATGAATGAAATGAATGAAATGAATGAAATGAATGAAATGAATGAAATGAATGAAATGAATGAAATGAATGAAATGAATGAAATGAATGAAATGAATGAAATGAATGAAATGAATGAAATGAATGAAATGAATGAAATGAATGAAATGAATGAAATGAATGAAATGAATGAAATGAATGAAATGAATGAAATGAATGAAATGAATGAAATGAATGAAATGAATGAAATGAATGAAATGAATGAAATGAATGAAATGAATGAAATGAATGAAATGAATGAAATGAATGAAATGAATGAAATGAATGAAATGAATGAAATGAATGAAATGAATGAAATGAATGAAATGAATGAAATGAATGAAATGAATGAAATGAATGAAATGAATGAAATGAATGAAATGAATGAAATGAATGAAATGAATGAAATGAATGAAATGAATGAAATGAATGAAATGAATGAAATGAATGAAATGAATGAAATGAATGAAATGAATGAAATGAATGAAATGAATGAAATGAATGAAATGAATGAAATGAATGAAATGAATGAAATGAATGAAATGAATGAAATGAATGAAATGAATGAAATGAATGAAATGAATGAAATGAATGAAATGAATGAAATGAATGAAATGAATGAAATGAATGAAATGAATGAAATGAATGAAATGAATGAAATGAATGAAATGAATGAAATGAATGAAATGAATGAAATGAATGAAATGAATGAAATGAATGAAATGAATGAAATGAATGAAATGAATGAAATGAATGAAATGAATGAAATGAATGAAATGAATGAAATGAATGAAATGAATGAAATGAATGAAATGAATGAAATGAATGAAATG
The DNA here is from genome assembly GCF_030247195.1 of Topomyia yanbarensis. Classification (NCBI taxonomy): domain Eukaryota; kingdom Metazoa; phylum Arthropoda; class Insecta; order Diptera; family Culicidae; genus Topomyia; species Topomyia yanbarensis. The sequence goes on from NC_080671.1 coordinate 269,782,626, forward strand.
AATGAAATGAATGAAATGAATGAAATGAATGAAATGAATGAAATGAATGAAATGAATGAAATGAATGAAATGAATGAAATGAATGAAATGAATGAAATGAATGAAATGAATGAAATGAATGAAATGAATGAAATGAATGAAATGAATGAAATGAATGAAATGAATGAAATGAATGAAATGAATGAAATGAATGAAATGAATGAAATGAATGAAATGAATGAAATGAATGAAATGAATGAAATGAATGAAATGAATGAAATGAATGAAATGAATGAAATGAATGAAATGAATGAAATGAATGAAATGAATGAAATGAATGAAATGAATGAAATGAATGAAATGAATGAAATGAATGAAATGAATGAAATGAATGAAATGAATGAAATGAATGAAATGAATGAAATGAATGAAATGAATGAAATGAATGAAATGAATGAAATGAATGAAATGAATGAAATGAATGAAATGAATGAAATGAATGAAATGAATGAAATGAATGAAATGAATGAAATGAATGAAATGAATGAAATGAATGAAATGAATGAAATGAATGAAATGAATGAAATGAATGAAATGAATGAAATGAATGAAATGAATGAAATGAATGAAATGAATGAAATGAATGAAATGAATGAAATGAATGAAATGAATGAAATGAATGAAATGAATGAAATGAATGAAATGAATGAAATGAATGAAATGAATGAAATGAATGAAATGAATGAAATGAATGAAATGAATGAAATGAATGAAATGAATGAAATGAATGAAATGAATGAAATGAATGAAATGAATGAAATGAATGAAATGAATGAAATGAATGCAATGAATGCAATGAATGAAATGAATGAAATGAATGAAATGAATGAAATGAATGAAATGAATGAAATGAATGAAATGAATGAAATGAATGAAATGAATGAAATGAATGAAATGAATGAAATGAATGAAATGAATGAAATGAATGAAATGAATGAAATGAATGAAATGAATGAAATGAATGAAATGAATGAAATGAATGAAATGAATGAAATGAATGAAATGAATGAAATGAATGAAATGAATGAAATGAATGAAATGAATGAAATGAATGAAATGAATGAAATGAATGAAATGAATGAAATGAATGAAATGAATGAAATGAATGAAATGAATGAAATGAATGAAATGAATGAAATGAATGAAATGAATGAAATGAATGAAATGAATGAAATGAATGAAATGAATGAAATGAATGAAATGAATGAAATGAATGAAATGAATGAAATGAATGAAATGAATGAAATGAATGAAATGAATGAAATGAATGAAATGAATGAAATGAATGAAATGAATGAAATGAATGAAATGAATGAAATGAATGAAATGAATGAAATGAATGAAATGAATGAAATGAATGAAATGAATGAAATGAATGAAATGAATGAAATGAATGAAATGAATGAAATGAATGAAATGAATGAAATGAATGAAATGAATGAAATGAATGAAATGAATGAAATGAATGAAATGAATGAAATGAATGAAATGAATGAAATGAATGAAATGAATGAAATGAATGAAATGAATGAAATGAATGAAATGAATGTGTTCGGATTCGATGTTTTTTTTCTGTATATTAGCCGAACCCACAAATTTAGGTGAAGGGAAATTTTGCATACATGTATGACCGGCCACTAACACTAAAATGTATACGTCAACTGAAATATTGCCTTCGAGGTACAGTCATATTGAAATAAACCACCACCGAGAACGGACCACGAAGAATAAATTTCAACGCTACCCAAGTGCTAAGGTTTTTTAATAAAGGTGCAGTCGACCGCGTAGCAGAAGTTTGAATTTCGTTGCACCGAACCCTACCGAAGTTTCGTGTCCACTGAAATATTTCGGATTCAAATTCGCCAATCCGACCCGTAAATTCCGTGGTCTCTTTGCTGGTCTACAACCTTCCTTCCGGAACTTAAATATTAGCCGCACGTCGTACCTGTCTTTTGAATGATCAAACACAACAGGGTCCAACATAAATTTGGTGCCGTGACCAGGATTGTGCAGCCGAATTAATTAGGGATTGACCGAAAAGGTGGTTCCGGGAGCAATTGTGAGACGTGAATTCGACGCCGTTGTTTGCCACCATTCCAGTTCCAGGGAGCCAAGCCACGCTTGGGCGCCATCGCTGTTTGCTATTATAATACAAGGCCTATTACAAATAGGCGTCAGGTAATTATGATTCCAACGCCTCGTGCTGTTACACCAGATGCCCTTTAGATTCCCAATTTCTATTTCGAGTGTTTGCCATCGCCGAGAACTTTGAGGTGTACCTACCAAGCCGCCACTTGCTAAAAGGACAGCAGCCATTCCCAGTTCGAGAGACCAAGCCGTTTATGAGCGCCATAGCTGATCGCCATTGAAGATTAATCAAATACAACGCCTACTTTAAATTGGCGTCAGGTAATTGTAATTCCAACGCCATAGCCTGTAAACCCAGGTACCCTTTAGTTTATTTTTCCTTTCGAGTTTTTGCCGATCATCAGAACTTTGGAGTTCCTGCTGCTATAGTTATCGCCGTCAGTCCCAATCCGGGAAACCAAGCCACGTTAGGACACAATCGACATTTGCTATTAGCTAGCAATTGGATACGAATCCCTCCAAATATAAACGCCATTGTGAAGATTTTCCTCGCCACGTGACCTTATACTGAAGCTCGCTTGAAGCCGTCGGTAGTAATCCAGATTCCTGAGTTATTTTATACAAGGCATATTTAAGCATTATTAAGGTAATTACCTGTCCAAATCGTTTTTTTTATCCATCGGATCTACCGGGTCTCAACTTTCCCAGAACATACGGTGCTTCATTGATTGGTGTCAGGTGACATTGACCTGCTGCGATGGAGGACTATACGAAGAAGCACCGTGCTACGGTGCGACGATCGACGCTAACATCATCTCTGAGTCGAGCTATGGAATTTCTAGACGCCTTCGACGAGGAACGGGACAGGTTCGAGGTGTCACTGCGCATGGAGGACCTCAACGAGATTCGACGAGAGCTAGAAGAAGTGCAATCTACGCTAGAGGAACTGGAGACGAGCGCAGAAGGTATGGCTACTAATCTAGAGCACAGATCCTCGTTTGAGAGACAGTTTTTTAAAATAAAAGCTGGCCTAATGTCCAAATTACCTACTCCCGTTATTCCTAATGAATCGCTACTCCAAAATTCACTCCCTCGGGGTCCTTCCGCAATCAGGGGTCTAAAATTGCCGTCGATATCACTGCCGGAGTTTTCTGGCGACTATAAGGATTGGCGTGTATTCTATGACACGTTTTATGCGTTGATTCATACGAACCGGGATCTTCCAGACATTCAAAAATTTCATTATCTAAGAGCTGCAGTGAAAGGTGAAGCAGCTCAGTTGATCGAGTCCGTTGATATCTGCGCTGCAGATTATGTGAGTACGTGGGATACGCTGGTTAATCGATATTCCAATGAATATCTGAGGGACCATCCATAAATGACGTAGCATTATATGAGGGAGGGGGGAGTTTTGTATTTTGTGATGATGTGTGATGACAGGGGGGGTAGGGGGTCATGTCATGCTGCGTAGCTTTTTTTAAAGGGGAATAGGGGTTGACCTGATGTCACGACAATCTTACCCGTTTCATCTAACTAACCTCGTTTTTGATTTTTTTTAATTTTTTTACGGGGACAACGAGGGGGGTGAGGGTTACCGTCAAGCTACGTAATTATTAGGGGGGGGGGTATATAGAATTTTGTGACGAAATGCTACGATGGGGGAGGGGGGTGTTAAAAATCACTCAAAAAATGCTACGTCATTTATGCATCATCCCTGATGAAAAAAAGACGCCTACAAGCGCTATTTGACATTCCTCGCATGGAAAGAGAAACCGCTGCTGAGTTGCATACGATTGTCGATGTCTTCGAGAGACATGTCAAGGGATTGAACCAGATGGGAGAACCGACAGAAGCATGGAGCACAATTCTTGAGCATTTGCTATGCTCACGGCTTCACGACGACACGCTTAAGGCTTGGGAGGACTACGCATCAACCATGAATCAACCGACCTACAAGAATCTTGTCGATTTTTTGCATCGTAGGAATCGTGTTCTTGAATCTATTTCCGTAAATCATCACCACGCTCCACAGCACCCCGTGGTTTGCTCTCACGTGGCTGCTTCAAAATCCGATGGTCGCGGAAACTCAGCGAATTTTGCTTCTGGTAGCGCTTCGCTTAAATGTCACGCTTGCGATCAGCGCCACCCACTTTTGAAATGTTTCAAGTTTACCAAAATGTCGACTTCTGATCGACTGAATATTGTCAATTCAAAGCGATTGTGCTTGAATTGTTTTCGAAGTACCCATTATGTTCGAGAGTGCCCTTCTCAAGACAACTGCCGCGTCTGTGGAAGGCGTCACCATACAATGATTCACCCAGGCTACGATGAAACCTATGCGCGAGCGGTTCCTGACTCAAGGTCGTCGAGGTTTCAACAACCAACTCGAGCAACGGTGCATGTCACTCAGTGTGACGAAGATCTTACCGAACCTGTGTTGTCAGCCATGACTACCGTTTGTCAATCCACTGAAATAAACTGTATGCCTTTAAGAACCCGGGAGAAGAACGTTATTTTGCCCACTGCGGTGGTTATCATTGTGGACTGCTATGGGAAGGAACATCTGGTTCGTGCACTTTTGGACTGTGCTTCACAGGCTAATTTGATAACAGAGAAAATGGCTCAACTTCTGCGACTAAGGCGTACAAAAACAAGCATAATCGTTAATGGTATTGGGGATCACCCAAAACTGGCAACAGAATCCGTGACGACACAGATCCGTTCCAGAAAGAAACACTTCACAAGCAACATAGATTTTATTATACTAGAGAAAATCATTCCAAGGCTGCCTGGCCAAAACTTTCCTGTTGACCACTGGAAAATTCCTGATGACTTATTCCTTGCTGATCCAGGATTCAACAACGGCAGTAGCATTGATTTGCTCATCAGCAACGAACATTTTTTCACCTTTTTTACGTCCGCAGCAAGGATCGAACTGTCCAAGTCCTTGCCACTATTAATCGACAGTGTTTTTGGATGGCTCGTATCAGGATCTGTTAACTCCGAAGATTCTCCAAGTTCTACGTTCACGTGCAGTATCCGAGCGATGCCCTTGGTTTCGCTTGATGAAAGGCTAGAAAAATTTTGGAAGATGGAAGAATTGCCAATTAGAACCGATCGTTCACCACAGGAGAAAGAATGCGAGAAATTCTACGCGAGAACTGTTTCTCGAACACCAGAAGGGCGCTACGTAGTTCGCCTTCCACGACACCCCAATTTCGAGACGATGTTAGGTTGCTCTGAAACGATAGCTCGAAAACGGTTCGAGTTGCTTGAACGAAGACTAGAAAGGAACCCACAGTTGAAAGACGAATACCATCGATTTATGGCAGAATATCTTTCTCTTGGGCACATGCGCCTTGTTGAAAATGAAGATTGCAATGCTTCGACAGCATACTGCTTTCTCCCGCACCACCCAGTAATTAAAGATGCCAGCACTACTACTAAAGTGCGGGTGGTATTCGATGCCTCTGCCAAGACCAGCACTGGTTTCTCGCTGAATGAATCACTACTCGTAGGTCCCGTTGTGCAAGACGATCTTGTTGCTATTGTTCTTCGATTCAGAACTTACCCCGTTGCACTAGTAGCTGATATAGAAAAAATGTACCGACAGGTTCTGCTCCACCCAGAAGATACAGCCCTGCAGCGCATTTTTTGGCGTTTCCATCCCGACCAGCCTATTCAAATATTTGAGTTGCTGACCGTCACATATGGTATGGCACCATCCTCCTTCTTAGCCACGCGTACGCTCCAGCAACTTGCTTGTGATGAAGGATCAGCCTACCCAAACGGTGCACCCGCCTTGCGGAAGGGATTTTACGTGGATGACTTCATTGGAGGGGCATCAACAATAACGGAAGCAATATGCGTGCGAAACGAGCTCATTGATCTGCTCGGCAAGGGAGGATGTAGTTTACGCAAATGGGCTTCAAATGAGCAACGGGTTCTGAAGGATTTAGATGAAGATAAGATAGCCGTGCAGAACGAACATCGATTCGACACTGAAGAGACAGTTAAAACTCTCGGAATATGTTGGGAACCAAAATACGACACACTTCGATTTGACCCTGAAATGCGCCAGAAAGCAGACAAGCTAACAAAACGTTCAATCCTTTCCGCTATCTCGCAACTATTTGACCCACTGGGTTTAGTTTCGCCTGTGATCGTTCGTGCCAAGATAATTATGCAACAGCTTTGGTCGTTGTCTTGCGGTTGGGATGACGAAGTTCCCGAGCCGGTACAAGTGAAATGGAAAAGATATGTACAGCAACTCCAACAACTCTCCAATTTTCGTATTGATCGCTACGCTCTGCTCCCAAATTCAAAAGTACAGTTACACACCTTTGCCGACGCTTCGGAACAAGCGTACGGCTGCTGTATTTACGCACGCTCCATCGACACACACGGCAATATTCGCGTAAAGCTGTTGGCTTCCAAATCACGCGTGGCACCATTGAAACGTGTAACGCTCCCGCGCCTTGAGCTATGTGCAGCAGACTTGGCTGCGAAACTTCACAGCTGCGTCATTCAAGCCCTCAACATAGAAGTAACTGCTTCATATTTCTGGTCGGACTCAATGGTAACACTACAATGGCTAAGGTCAGAACCGAACGTATGGAAAACATTCGTTGCAAATCGGGTCTCGGAAATACAAACGACTACTCAGGGATCTTTCTGGAATCACGTAGCTGGCAAACAAAACCCCGCCGATTTAGTATCGAGAGGAATGGAAGTTGACGAATTTTTAATCAGCAAGTTGTGGACGAACGGACCTGATTGGCTCGGATTTCTACAAAACGGTTGGCCAATTACGAATATTCCCGATTATCCTGAGCAGGGAATTGAACGACGAAAACAGCAAATCGTTTCAGTTGTGAGCTCGCACCCAGCTCACAATTCTATTTTCAAATTGTGTTCCTCCTACAATCGCCTAGTTCGAATCGTCGCATATTGCCTCAAATTCATAAAAAACGCGCAAGCAAAAACCAGATCACAACCAGTCCCGTTTGTTGATCAACCACCTAATCAGCTTTTATCCGTCCAGAACATAGCAGCAGCGAATACACGTCTAATCCAACTAGCCCAAGCTGATTCATTTAAAGAAGAAATACACAATTTGAAATCCGGCACACCCCTTTCGAAACGCTCACACATACGTGCGCTATGTCCGTTCATAGACCCTGAAGGTACCATCCGAGTGGGGGGGAGACTACGTCTGTCAGAACAGCCATACCTATCCAAACACCCAGCCCTCCTACCAAACTTCCACCCTTACGCTCGCATGATAGCCAACTTTTATCACCTCAAGTTAATACACGGAGGGGGACGTTTAACGCTCAGTGCTTTGCGAGAAACTTATTGGCCTGTCAATGGAAGAAGATTGGTTCGGAGTGTGTTGCGAAACTGCTACCAGTGCGCCCGAGCCTGTCCTGTTCCCATTGCGCAGCAGATGGGCCAACTACCTGTTCATCGAGTCACACCTAGCAGACCTTTCACCACAACCGGTGTCGACTTTGCCGGTCCGGTATATTTGAAGCCAATTCATAAGCGTGCTGCAGCCGTCAAAGCATACATCTGCATTTTCATCTGTTTCTGCACAAAGGCTGTACACATAGAATTAGTCAGCGACTTATCAACGAAAGCATTTCTTTGTGCGCTTCGTCGTTTTATTGCACGTCGCGGTCGCCCTGCCAATATATATTCCGACAACGGCAAGAATTTCGAGGGTGCGAAAAATGAGCTGGATGAACTGCGCCAATCACTGCTTAATCACCGAACCGCTATACACGAAGCATGCTCCCAGGAATTTATCGTCTGGCACCTGAATCCACCAAAGGCTCCACACTTTGGTGGCCTGTGGGAGGCAGCAGTGAAAGTGGCAAAGAAACAAATGTATCGCCAGTTGGGAAACACAAAACTCAACTTTGAGGATATGGCAACCTTACTAACTCAAATAGAAGCGAGCATGAACTCGCGCCCGCTTGTACCAATGACTGACGATCCAAACGACCTGTCCTGCATTACTCCAGCACACTTTTTAATCGGAGCGAGCTTGCATGCACTACCAGAACCTGACATTTGCCATATAAAACTTGAAAAATTGGACCACTATCAACACCTGCAAAGAATAAATCAGCAATTTTGGCACTGTTGGCGAACTGAGTACCTGCAAGAGCTGCAACGTGTGACAAGGACGTGCAATCCAAACACCGACATTCAGCCGGGGCGATTGGTTGTGATTGTGGATGAATTCCAAATTCCAGTCAAATGGCCCCTAGCGCGAATCATTTCCGTGCATCCAGGGAAGGATAACCTCACTCGTGTAGTTTCACTTAAAACGAGCCGTGGAATCATCAAACGACCGGTCACAAAAATATGCTTGTTACCTCTGGAAACCGTCGACGATCAAGCAGTAGGAGATCAAACAATCCAGTCCGATGAAACGTTGGAGATAGATGAGAACAACCCCGACGAAATCGACCGAAACAGCAATATGTAGTATTAAAATGCTACCACGCTACAGTGTTTACTTTGTATTTCTGAAATGTCAAAATGAATTTATGAACAGATATAGGATCATAGTATTAGGTATACATATAGTAGCAATGAGATAAGCAACTGCTGCAATAGTATTAGTAAGATAGTGGGCTCTGAATTGCAGTAGGTAGTCTAAGTTTTGAAATATTGTATTTCAAGGTGGGGGCGATGTTCGGATTCGATGTTTTTTTTTCTGTATATTAGCCGAACCCACAAATTTAGGTGAAGGGAAATTTTGCATACATGTATGACCGGCCACTAACACTAAAATGTATACGTCAACTGAAATATTGCCTTCGAGGTACAGTCATATTGAAATAAACCACCACCGAGAACGGACCACGAAGAATAAATTTCAACGCTACCCAAGTGCTAAGGTATTTTAATAAAGGTGCAGTCGACCGCGTAGCAGAAGTTTGAATTTCGTTGCACCGAACCCTACCGAAGTTTCGTGTCCACTGAAATATTTCGGATTCAAATTCGCCAATCCGACCCGTAAATTCCGTGGTCTCTTTGCTGGTCTACAACCTTCCTTCCGGAACTTAAATATTAGCCCCACGTCGTACCTGTCTTTTGAATGATCAAACACAACAGGGTCCAACAGAATGAAATGAATGAAATGAATGAAATGAATGAAATGAATGAAATGAATGAAATGAATGAAATGAATGAAATGAATGAAATGAATGAAATGAATGAAATGAATGAAATGAATGAAATGAATGAAATGAATGAAATGAATGAAATGAATGAAATGAATGAAATGAATGAAATGAATGAAATGAATGAAATGAATGAAATGAATGAAATGAATGAAATGAATGAAATGAATGAAATGAATGAAATGAATGAAATGAATGAAATGAATGAAATGAATGAAATGAATGAAATGAATGAAATGAATGAAATGAATGAAATGAATGAAATGAATGAAATGAATGAAATGAATGAAATGAATGAAATGAATGAAATGAATGAAATGAATGAAATGAATGAAATGAATGAAATGAATGAAATGAATGAAATGAATGAAATGAATGAAATGAATGAAATGAATGAAATGAATGAAATGAATGAAATGAATGAAATGAATGAAATGAATGAAATGAATGAAATGAATGAAATGAATGAAATGAATGAAATGAATGAAATGAATGAAATGAATGAAATGAATGAAATGAATGAAATGAATGAAATGAATGAAATGAATGAAATGAATGAAATGAATGAAATGAATGAAATGAATGAAATGAATGAAATGAATGAAATGAATGAAATGAATGAAATGAATGAAATGAATGAAATGAATGAAATGAATGAAATGAATGAAATGAATGAAATGAATGAAATGAATGAAATGAATGAAATGAATGAAATGAATGAAATGAATGAAATGAATGAAATGAATGAAATGAATGAAATGAATGAAATGAATGAAATGAATGAAATGAATGAAATGAATGAAATGAATGAAATGAATGAAATGAATGAAATGAATGAAATGAATCAAACGAATCAAATGAATCAAATGAATCAAATGAATCAAATGAATCAAATGAATCAAATGAATCAAATGAATCAAATGAATCAAATGAATCCAATGAATCCAATGAATCAATTGAATCAAATGAATCAAATGAATCAAATGAATCAAATGAATCAAATGAATCAAATGAATCAAATGAATCAAATGAATCAAATGAATCAAATGAATCAAATTAATCAAATTAATCAAATGAATCAAATGGATCAATTGAATCAAATGAATCAAATGATTCAAATGATTCAAATGATTCAAATGAATCAAATGAATCAAATGAATCAAATGAATCAAATGAATCAAATGAATTAAATTGATCAAATGAATCAAATGAATCAATTGAATCAGTTGAATCAAATGAATCAAACGAATCAAATGAATCAAATGAATCAAATGAATCAAATGAATCAAATGAATCAAATGAATCAAATGAATCAAATGAATCAAATGAATCAAATGGATCAATTGAATCAAATGAATCAAATGATTCAAATGAATCAAATGAATCAAATGAATCAAATTAATCAAATGAATCAAATGAATCAAATGAATCAAATGAATCAAATGAATCAAATGAATCAAATGAATCAAATGAATTAAATGAATTAAATGAATCAAATGAATCAAATGAATCAATTGAATCAGTTGAATCAGATGAATCAAACGAATCAAATGAATCAAATGAATCAAATGAATCAAATGAATCAAATGAATCAAACGAATCAAATGAATCAAATGAATCAAATGAATCAAATGAATCAAATGAATCAAATGAATCAAATGAATCAAATGAATCAAATGAATCAAATGAATCAAATGAATCAAATGAATCAAATGAATCAAATGAATCAAATGAATCAAGTGAATCAAATGAATCAAACGAATCAAATGAATTAAATGAATTAAATTAATCAAATGAATCAAATGAATCAAATGAATCACATGAATCAAATGAATCAAATGAATCAAATTAATCAAATTAATCAAATTAATCAAGTTAATCAAAATAATCAAATTAATCAAATTAATCAAATGAATCAAATTAATCAAATGAATTAAATGAATTAAATGAATCAGATGAATCAAATGAATCAAATGAATCACATGAATCAAATGAATCAAATGAATCAAATGAATCAAATGAATCAAATGAATCCAATGAATCAAATTAATCAAATGAATCAAATGAATCAAATGAATCAAATGAATCAAATGAATCAAATGAATCAAATGAATCAAATGAATCAAATGAATCAAATGAGTCAAATGAATCAAATGAATCAAATGAATCAAATGAATCAAATGAACCAAATGATTCAAATGAATCAAATGAATAAAATGAATCAAATGAATGAAATGAATCAAATAAATCAAATAAATCAAATAAATCAAATAAATCAAATAAATCAAATAAATCAAATAAATCAAATAAATCAAATAAATCAAATAAATCAAATGAATCAAATGAACCAAATGATTCAAATGAATAAAATGAATCAAATGAATCAAATGAATCAAATGAATCAAATGAATCAAGTTATTCATATGAATTAAATGAATCACATGAATCACACGAATCAAATGAATCAAATAAATTAAATGAATCAAATGAATCAAATGAATCAAATGAATCAAATGAATCAAATGAATCAAATGAACCAAATGAATCAAATGAATCAAATGAATCAAATGAATCAAATGAATCAAATGAATCAAATGAATCAAATGAATCAAATGAATCAAATGAATCAAATGGATCAAATGAATAAATTGAATCAAATGAATCACATGAATCAAATTAATCAAATGAATCAAATTGATTTAATTCATCCATTGAATACAATTAATTAAAATAATTAAATGGATCAAATGAATAAAAAGAATGAATGAACAAAATGAATAAAGTATAAAATAAATGAAATGCAAAAATAAAACAAACGAATCAAATAAACTAAATGAACTGAAGTGATAAAATGAATAAAATGAAGGAAATGAGCAAAATAAAATGCATTGATTGAAATGAAAAATTAAAGAATGGTAAAACGTTATAAATCAATATAAAGAAATAAATTGAATCGAATAAATTATTTGGATGAAGTGATTAAAACTGAAAAAGTAGTCTTATTATTAAAATGAAGAAACTGAACAAAATGAATAAACTGGAAAAACATGAATTAAATGCATACAATGAAAACAATGAATAAAATAAGTTAAATGATTGATATGAGTAAAATGCACACAACTGATCAGAGTGTATCCAAAGAATGAAACGAATAAAATAAGTAAAATGAACGCAGATGAACAAAACGAATAAAAAGATGCTGAATGAAATAATTAATTGAAATGAAATGGTCATATATTTGAGGCTAAAAACATTTTTGAATAAAGAAAATGAATAAACCGGATTGTACGAATTTGAGAACCATTGCATCAGAAAGTTTTGAAATGTTTTTGAAAATACCATCTTCTGAGAAAAGGCTAATAAATATGCAATGGACTTTCTGAGGCTTCCATCTTTTTTTTGGTTTTATTGCTTTTGTTTTCATGCTTCTTTACTTAACGGCGTTGTTTTAAGATTATCTGGTGTTTCTACTTTATTGTTGGACCTTAATTAGTTATCTGGAGGCACAAATCCCCGACTATGTACGGGGAACGTGCCATTTGAGCCAATATATTCTGATTCCTGATTACTTTCTGGTCACATATTTACGAAAAAAAAGATTTATGTATTGAATAGAATTTACTGGTCCAGTATTTTAACGCGCAATTGAATATAGCAAAGTGAGACAAGGTCACATGTGCTTTCAAGTACCTCGAACAGAGAACGAGAGGAAGAATGCGATTCGTGAATGAGACAGGTAGATATTTCAAAGTTTTTATTTTCATTGAAGTAAATAGTGTGAAATGTCTAGCCTATGTCGATAGCATAAAAGCCATGCATTCAGTTGATTGCAATGCAGTCTCTTTCCATTCATCCTTATAGCTTTCATATTGTTTCGTTCGGAATTCTCGTGCAGGAAATATGGATAACTAAGTCCTATACAGACCAATACTGTGATAAAAAATGTTTCAAACTACTCAGTATATCCAGATATGGACGACGATAAGTTAGAAGACACATTGTAGTTGCATCCCCCATCGAGAGTGGATACATTGGGAAACTTCTTTTCCTGGATCAAATTTGTGGATATTTTTGGTCTTTGATCCGTTATTTCATGTGAAAGTTCGTACTAATATAAAGAATGTGCAGCTGATACAACTCATGGTTTATTTGCCTGTGCCACGTTCCGTCTTCCATCTGCACTCCACCATAGATGGTACGCAACACCTTTCTTTCGAAAACTCCAATGGCGCGTTGGTCCTCAACGAACATAGTTCAGGTCTTGTGGCCGCAGAGGACCACCGATCTAATCAGCGTCTTGTAGATAATCAACTTCGTGCGGCGGAGAATTTTGTTCGACAGAAGCGTCCTCCGGAGTCCAAAGTAGGTACGATTTCCCACCAAGATCCGTCTCAGAATTTCTCTGCTGTTATCATTGTCGTCGGTTACCAGTGAGCCCAAATACATGAATTCGTCGACCATCTCGATTTCGTCACTGTCAATCCGAACTCGGGTGGGAGGTTCACATTGTCGTCTCTAGAACCTCTTCCTCTCATGTATTTCGTCTTCGAAACGTTGATGGCAAGTCCAATCCTGCTGGCTTCAGCTTTCAGTCTTTGAGCATATGTTTCATTCAAAATTCAATAGAGATACGAATAGTTTAAATATCGCACGTGGAATGTCTCTTTTTGAAATTTTCATGTCAAACTTTCATATTATCCAGTTAAGCCAAATATTTTTCTGATATAGCCATGAATTTCCTTAATTATAGTGTAGAGAAAGGCTTTGAATACAATTGAATTACAGTTGAGTTGATGTAGCAGCAGACAAAAAATAGTTTCAAACCTTCGCAATTACAATTAATAAATATTTCAGATTGGCAGAAGATCTTATCACACAACTTAGAAATGGATACAGAAATAGCTAGATAGATGCGATAGAAAAGAAACAGAGAGAGAGAGAGAGAGAGATGGGGGCGTGTGAGGAATGCAAATGTTGGTTAATGCAATGACATTTTTATAGGTATATTATTATGATAAATTGATTTCTTATATTCTTATCATAAATAATGCAAGTAGTAATTTTTGTGCCATAACCAGTATAACCTAAGTTTTGCAAAAGAGCTAAATTTTCGCTAGATTTTTGGGCTTCAAACATACTTACTACTTTACTTTCGGTGACGCCACGAGTATAATTATATGAGAAATCTTTTATCTCACTATTAGGTGAATTACTTGTTGATCTGTTTATTGATATACCATCCAACATTTACCCCATGATTGAACGCAATGCCTAATCCAAGGGATAAATACTAGAACTCACTGTTTCTTTATCAACACATTATTTTGTCTTTGAAGTGAACTTATATATCGATTTTTACGAAATAGTTAATTTATTATAAAGGTAATTCACAAAATGTTCTCAACATCGAATTCCTTGAATCACGTAGATGTGTTTTCATACCCCGATATTCAAAATCGGTTTAGTTTTGCCCCTAAAACACCAGTAAAGCAATACTCTCTATGAAAAAATCTCATTTTTAGATAGTGGAAATTGGTAAGCGAGGACTAAAAATACAAAATGTTTAATATCTCCGCCGCTCGTGTACGGATTTTGACAATCTATAGCATGTTAGAAAGGTATTTTTACAAGCTTTCTATTTATGTGCAGACAATATTATATTGTTCGGAAATTATTTGCGAAAAACCTGCTGTTTTTTCACAAAATCGCCCATATCTCAGAAAGTAAACAACATATCGAAAATCAAAAATAATAGTGTCAAATGGCAACGTTAGGCCTTTCATTTGAAACTAGTTTCATTAAGATCAGTTCAGCCATTGCTGAGATAATTACATGACATTTTGTACATACATACATACACACATACACACACACACATACAAACATTGTCTCAATTTGTCGAGCTGAGTCGATTGGTATATGAGACTCGGCCCTCCGCGCCTCGGAAAAAGCTTTTAAAGTTTGAGCGAATCCTATACATTTCTTTTGTAAGAAATGTAAAACATCGCGAAGCATCATGTTCTAAATGTTCACAAACGATATAATATCCGAAGAGAGTGATAAGTTATAAGAAATGTCTCATCACACTGTTAGGTGGATTAAAAGCGTTTTGCCTTTCTCAATAGAAAGGTATTGCAATTGCTCTGAAAACCGACTTTTTAACGGAGGCCCGGAGGGCCGAGTGACATATACCATTCGATTCAGTTCGTCGAGTTCGGCAAATGTCTGTGTGTGTGTATGTATGTGTCGATTTTAATAAATTCTGCAATGAATGTATAAAGGTGAAAAATTTTCCAAAATATGACCACAACTGCTTCGATTTGTAGTATTAGGTCACTAACATCCATTCAAAGTCTATTTGGCCACATTGGCCACCATCCTCGGTTCCGGAAGCCCCAGCGGAAGTATCTAAATTCAGAATAACAGTCACATCGGTTTCTCGGAGATGGCTAGACCGATTCGACTAAACTTGGCCTTAAATGAAAGGTATTGCGTCCCCGTAAATGGCTATTTAATTTCATCCCGATCCGACTTCCGGTTCCGGAGTTACAGGTTGTGGCGTGCGATCACATAGCAAATTGTGATTCAAACCGATACTCCGATGAAAGCAAAAAAGGTAAAAATTTCGCTAAAATGTCTCTCAAACAACCTAATTCTGCTGTTCTAGGTCACCGACGGCCAACCAAACTTTCGTTGACTACATTAACCACCATAGACGGTTCCGGAAGTGCCCGGGAAAAGCGACCATCTTTCAAAATTTACGAACTCACATCAGTTTCCCGGAAATGGTTGGGCCAATTTTCACAAACTTAGTCCCAAATGATAGCTATAATATCCCCATAGATGTCTATAAAATTTCGTACGGATCGCTTATATGGTTCCGGAAATATAGACTAAACCGTCCGGTCACATATGAAATTCCCATATAAGCCGGAACTCAAATTTTTTTTCAAAGGGGGGACCACATGAAATTTCAGAAATCGAATTCGTATTTTTGATGCCATACATCTTTAAAATGCATGAAACGTCGAGATTTTATGTTATCTCGAAAAAAATTTTTTTTATAAAAGTCGACCTTTTGGGACTGCCGATTTCGCACCTTTTTGTCTTTCTCATATAAAGAAAGGCTATGCAATCACTGTAAAAATCGACTTCTTAACGGAGGCCCGGAGGGCCGAGTGTCATACACCATTCGATTCAGTTCGTCGAGATCGGCAAATGTCTGTGTGTGTATGTATGTGTGTGTATGTGTGTGTATGTGTGTGTGTGTGTGTATGTGTGTGTGTGTCATTTAAACTCACACAATTTTCTCAGAGATGGCTGAACCGATTTTTGCAAACTTAGTTTCATCTGAAAGGTATAACGCTCCCATAAGCTGCTATTGAATTTCTAGTTGATCCGACTTCCGGTTCCGGAGTTACGGGTTGAAGAGTGCGGTCACACAGCAAATTCCCATATAAACTGGTACCACCATGATGTTCAAATGATGTAAAACATATTAAAATTGATGTAACATTACTCTAGTTTGCGGGTCTGGCTCACTAATGATCAATCAAAGCAGCTTTGACCACATTGGCCACCTATGACAGTTCATGACGCCCCCGGGGAACCCGCCAAGTTCCTAAGCTAATATCACACCCATTCCCCAACGAATTCTCTACCGATTTTTACAAACTTGATTTCAAATGAAAGATACAGTAATACCGTTGACTGCTGCTGAATTTCATTCGTTTCTGACTCTTGCTTCCGGAGTTACAGGGGTGTTAGTAAGTTAGTAGTTATATTAGGGAAATACACTGAAATGGTCACCAAATTACTTCTAATCGCAGATCTGGATCACTGATTGCCAATTAAACATTCTTTGAATATATTGTCCACTATCGACGATTCCGGAATTCCGGGCATATTCCACAATTAAAGTCACATCGGTTCTTCGGTGATGACTGAACCGATTTTCTCAAACCAAGTCTCAAATGGAATGCAAAATATGCAGTTGAGCATTGCGTCGCTGCCCCTTCCCCCGGCCTTGCCCTTACACCTCCCTCCTTCATCACTCCCCTCCCCTTGGACCACCCTCACGCCCGCATTTCCTTCATCCACCCCGTATACCGAAATAAGATGAAGGTTTTCTGACGCATCCTCGACTCCCACTCCACTAACCCCCCATTCCCTCCACTTTCAAACCCATTCCACCAACATTTCAAAATATAATCACATGAAGATAACATTGAACTCATGCTGATTAAGCCAATTAAATATTATTCTTTTGCCTTTCTCATATAGAAAGGTTATGCAATTGCTCCAAAAACCGATGTTCTAACCGAGGCCCGGAGGGCCGAGTCTCATATAACATTCGACTCAGTTCGCCGAGATCGCAAAATATCTGTGTGTATGTATGTGTGTATGTGTGTATGTATGTATGTATGTATGTATGAATGTATGTATGTGTGTGTATGTGCGGATTTGTTAACAAAATGTCCACATTGGTTTCTCGGAGATGGCTGAACCGATTTTTACAAACTAAGATTCAAATGAAAGGTATAATATTCCCATAGGTTGCTATTGAATTTCATTTTCTACCGACATCTTGTTCCGGATTACGAGTTGAAGAGTATGGTTACAAAACAAAATTTGTTGATTTGTCCACATCGGTTTCTCGGAATTTTCTGAACCGATTTTGACAAACTTGATTTTAAATGAAAGGTCCATCAGTTGCTGTTGAATTTTGTGTGGATCCGAGTTCTGGTTCCTGAATTACAGGGTGATACGTACGATCACGCAGCAAATCCCGATTCTAACGAATTCAGCGATGAATGTAAAAAGGTGAAAATTTTTCCAAAATGTAAACACAACTGTTGAATTTGTAGATCTAGGTCACATACAATCATTCAAAGTCTCTTTGGCCACACTGGCCACCATCGACGGATCCGGAAGCATCCAAATTCAGAATAACGGTTATATTGGTTTGTCGAAAATGGCTAGACCGATTTGATCAACTTAGTCTCAAATGAAAGGTGTTGCGTCCCCGGAAACTGATATTAAATTCCATCTCTATCCGACTTCCAGCTCCGGAGTTACGGGTTGTGGATCACATAGAAAACTCCGATTCAAACCGATACTGCGATGAATGCAAAAAGGTGCTCTTATATATACTTACCAAGTGTAATAAGAATGAAAGACATTTCCATAATGTTATATTGCACGAACCAGCTATTAAATCATAGTTTGGAGAAATGAGAAAGGCACAATTGCACCTCTAGGTGGATTAAAACAGGTTTTTAACATAACGATTCCTTTCAATTAATAGTTGATAGACCAAAAAGTATTGAATCCACGAATATGAGGTTTGGTTTTTTGAACTATGAGAAATATGGTTATATTCAAAATCGTAAAAAAAATCCAAATTTTGGTACGTAACTTGAACAGTTATTTCAACGGATATCTAAGTGAAATCCCAACGTTTAAAGCTGAAGAACTACTTCTACTAACACAAAGCGTCTATCTAGGTCGAGACTTGACAGAACAGACTAGCTATTGGAACCAGTGATTTTCCTATTTCTTACCTCCTGATCAGGGTATATATTATTACCATCTTATTATCATATTATATAGACAAAATGTTAACGAAACTGATTTTTACCGCAAGTAATGCACTGGTACTATGAGCCAGTATGTCCAGTTGGACACCGACCAGTAAGTATGGACACCGACCAAGAAAGATCTTTGAAATTAGTAAGATTAGTTATACGGTAGAATAGTATTTTGATCTAAATATTTTCATACTAGAGGGATTCCATGAGAAACCGGCCGACCGCAAAATATGACCATCGTCGATTCGAACGAAACTTTGCAGGTGTGTTCGCTGTATGAATCTCCATGATATTCTCTGGCAATTGGAATATTTTGATACAAGAGTAATTTTTCAAAAGGGCGTAAACGTTTCTACGTGTATGAATTTCAATTTTTTTTTTGTTCGATTACTGTATTTTATACAGCAAAACTATCTGAGAACAAGTTACAGGGAATGAATACTTCTGTCCGAAAAAAATAAACACTGAAAAAAATGTTGTGCCATTTTTCAAAAAAAAAACGAAAATTTATGATAAAAATTTAAATTGTGAAAAAACCCATTTTTTAAATTTTTTTATATTTTGTTACCAAAATCCTAAAGAGAAAAGAAACATTTTAATTGTGATTGCATGATGGAGAAAAAATTGGTAAAAAAGTTTTTCTAACAATAACTTCGTACATGTTTTTAAATTTCCTACTAATTGACATGCAAAATTGTAATTTTATTACAGAATATAATTCTAAGCACCATTTAAAATCAAAATGCATTTAACAAAAATCTTCCAAAATGCGATAGTTTTCGAGATATTTGAAATTTTGCTACTTCAAAAACAATTAATTCGTGTAATTATGCTCTTTTTAAAAATTATTCGCGTTACCCCATAAAAAATGTCAAAAATTTAATGTTTATCGCCACGGAAGGGGAACGTTTGTGTGTACTGGAAAAATTTTGCTCGCGGTTCCAAGCGAGATGGTGAATTGCTGGTTTATGCAGTTCGTTTAGTAGTGCAGGCAAGGCTCAAATCGTTTCATCGGATTCTCGTCCTGTATCACAAAACAGTTATTAGCAAATCATCCGTATTAGGATGAATACATAATGGAAAAAGAATTGATGAATAAAATTCCTTTTATTAACTTGTATTAAGTTTAAGCTTGTTAATTCTGTACCTTTACCAGTGAATCATATTATAATCAAATATTCACACATGATGTAAAAATCCCTTTTATTAACTTGTCTTAAATTTGTACTTGTTAATAATCAATTCTGTATCTTTACCAGTGAATAATAACATTAAAAGTAACAACGTAATGCGTGAGAGCCCCGAAAAATAATGGTATATTCATGCGATGATGGTGTACACGGTGTTCGCTAGTCTTGTCGAATTTTCAATGTCGGTGGTCGTGTCTTGTACACAACCTTCTATTTTTTTCCGCTTTTTAACAAAACGTAAGTGAAAACTTTGTCTGTTTCGGATAATACGGATTTTTCAATAGTGTACTGCTGAAATACCAACATGCAATCAATTTTTAAGTTGGACTTCTCTGAATCGATTGGTATATAAATTACGCAAATCATTTAACAATTAACAGCGCTACAGTTGTTTAAAATTATGCCACATTTTCGTGACGCGGATCGAATTTTAGATTTTAGTTTTACACCTAGTCCCCGCTCCATATAGTGGAGTAAAGCATTTTCAATGGTAAAAGCGTTCGCAAATTTCTCAATATAGAGGGAGCTGGGATACATGAACCACATTTTTTTGTTATTTGTAATTATTCTTAGGCCTTTCGAGATTCAGTATTCTCCGTGCACGAATTTGCAAGAACAAATAATGCTTTACCATATGTAATACCACTGGCTATTAGGGTGACAATAAAACGACCATTTTTGAAATCACTAATCTACACCCCCTAGCGTCGTTCCAAATCATGAAAAAATAACACTGTCCAAATTTGAGCGAAATCGGTTTACCCTAACCCCTCCCCCAATGAGCTTAAAGTTTGTATGGGATTTTTGGCCAAAATGTATGGGGAAACACTCGCAGTTCACAAAATCGCCGCTAGATGTCGCTGTAAACTTCCGATCACTGACCTAGGAAGGAGTTAAGCTTTTGAAGATATGCTGAACAAGTTTGTCGAAGACTGCAAGACAATCCAACCAACCGTTAAAGAGTTATTAACGTTTAAAGTTGGATACTGCTGCTTAACATTCGCAAAGGGCGTACTCCGCTTATCTCATGTATGTGAACCACGAGTGAAGGTGGGACAAAGTTAGGAAAAACTCATATCTCTCTGAAACGATAAGAGATAGAAAGTTATGATGTTCCACAAAGTTGTAGAGGAATAAAAGGACTTTTTGGTTTCACTAGAAAGTTTCAGGATTTCTCCGCAAGGTGGCGGTAGTGAGCCAAGCAATTTAAAGGGAATACTCCAATCTGTACAACGGTAAGAGATGGAGCAATTGGATGTTCTACAAAGTTGTAGAGCAGCAAAAAATATTTTCTTTTCTCATTTGAAAAATGCAGAATTCTATCACATGGTGGCGCCAGTGATCAAAATTAATTCAAGGTAATACTCCTATCCATACAATGGTAAGAGCTAGTGCAATCTGATGTTCTGCGAAGTTATACAGCATTTCAAAGGCTTTCGTATTTTACATTTCTTACAAAAGAAATGTATTAGGTTCGCTCAAACTTTGAAAACTTTTTCCGAGGCCCGGAGGGCCGAGTCTCATATACCAATCGACTCAGCTCGACAAATTGAGACAATGTCTGTATGTGTGGGTGTGTATGTGTGTATGTATGTATGTACAAAATGTCATGTAATTATCTCAGCAATGGCTGAACAGATCTTAATGAAACTAGTTTCAAATGAAAGGCCTAACGTTGCCATTTGACACTATTATTTTTGATTTTCGATATGTTGTTTACTTTCTGAGATATGGGTGATTTTGTCAAAACACAGCAGGTTTTTTGTAAATAACTTTTGAACAATACAATATTGTCCCACAAGCTGCACATAAATAGAAAGCTTGTAAAAATGCCTTTCTAACATGCTATAGATTGTCAAAATCCGTGCACGAGCGACGGAGATATTAAACATTTTGTATTTTTAGTCCTCGCTTACCAATTTCCACTATCTAAAAATAAGATTGTTTCATACAGAGTATTGCTTTACTGGTGTTTTCGGGGCAAAACTAAACCGATTTTGAATATCGGAGTATGAAAACACATCTACGTGATTCAAGGAATTCGATGTTGAGAACATTTTGTGAATTACCTTTATAATAAATTAATTATTTCTCAAAAATCAATATATAAGTTCACTTCAAAGACAAAATAATCTGTTGATAAAGAAATAGTAAGTTCTAGTATTTATCACTTAGTTTAGGCATTGCGTTCAATCATGAGGTAAATGTCGGATGGTATATCAATACACATATCAACAAGTAGTTCACTTAGTAGTGAGATAAAAGATTTCTCATATAATTATACTCGTGGCGTTACCGTAAGCAACTGTATGTTTGTAGCCCAAAAATCTAGCGAAAATTTTGCTCTTTTGCAAGATTTAGGTTATACTGGTATTGGCGCAAAAATTACTACTTACATTATTTATGATAAGAATGTAAGAAATCAATATATCATAATTATATAGCTATAAAAATAATGTCACTGCATTAACCATCATTTGCCATTCCTCACACGCCCCTATCTCTCTCTCTCTCTCTCTCTCTCTCTCTCTCTCTCTCTCTCTCTTTCTCTCTCTCTCTCTCTCTTTCTCTCTCTGTCTCCCTTCTATCGCATCTATCTAGCTATTTCTGTATCCATTTCTAAGTTGTGTGATAAGGTCTTCTGCCAATTTGAAATATTTATTAATATCCAAGCATATTTCATGTGTGCGATGTAATTGCGAAGGTTTGAGAAAACAAAACTATTTTTTGTCTGCTGCTACATCAACTCAACTTTAATTCAATTGAATTCAAAGCCTGTATCAACACTATAATTAAGGAAATTCATGGCTATATCAGAAAAATATTTGGCTTAATATGAAAGTTTGACTATGAAAATTTTTAAATGAGACATTCCACGTGCGATATTTAAACTATTCGTATCTCTATTGAATTTTGAATGAAACATATGCTCAAAGACTGAAAGCTGAAGCCAGCAGGATTGGACTTGCCATCAACGTTTCGAAGACAAAATACATGAGAGGAAGAGGTTCTAGAGACGACAATGTGAACCTCCCACCCGAGTTCGGATTGACGGTGACGAAATCGAGATGGTCGACGAATTCATTATTTGGGTTCACCGGTAACCGACGAAAATGATAATAGCAGAGAAATTCAGGCACGGATCTTGGCGGGAAATCGTGCCTACTTTGGATTCCGGAGGACGCTCCGGTCGAACAAGATTCGCCGCCGCCCGAAGTTGATTATCTACAAGGTGCTGATTAGATCGGCGGTCCTCTGCGGCCACGAGACCTGGACTATGCTCGTTAAGGAGCAACGCGCCCTTGGAGTTTTCGAACGAAAGGTGTTGCGTACCATCTATGGTGGCGTGCAGGTGGAAGACGGAACGTGGCGCAGGCGAATGAACCATGAGTTGTATTAGCTGCACATTCGTTGTATTGGTACAAACTTTCATGAAAAATAACGGATCAAAGACCAAAAATATCCACAAATTAGATCCAGGAAAAGAAGTCTCCCAAAGTACCCACTCTCGATGGGGGGTGCAACTACAATGTGTCTTCTAACTTATCGTCGTCCATATCTGGATATACTGAGTAGTTGGAACCTGTTCTTTTTCACAGTATTGGTCTGTATAGGACTTATTTATCCATATTTCCTGCACGAGAATTCCGAACGAAACAATATGAAAGCTATAAGGATGAATGGAAAGAGACTGCATTGCAATCAACTGAATGCACGGCTTTTATGCTATCGACATAGCCTAGATATTTCAAACTATTCACTTCAATGCAAATAAAAACTTTGAAATATCTACCTATCTCATTCACGAATCGCATTCTCCCTGTCGTTTTCTGTTCAAGGGGCTTGAAAGCACATGTGACCTTGTCTCACTTTGCTATATTCAATTGTGCGTTAAAATACTGGACCATTAAATTCTATTCTGTACATAAATCTTTTTTTCGGGAATATGTGACCAAAAAGTAAACTTCGAATTCCAAAGCAAATTGAACGTTCCAGGTTCCTGATAACTAAATAAGATCCAACAATAAAGTAGAAACTCCAGATAATCTTAAAACGACGCCGTTAAGTAAAGAAGCATGAAAACAAAAGCAATAAAACCAAAAAAAGATGGAAGCCTCAGAAAGTCCATTGCATATTTATTAGCCTTTTCTCACAAGATGGGATTTTCAAAAACATTTCAAAACTTTCTGATGCAATGGTTCTCAAATTCGTACAATTCGGTTTATTCATTCTTCATTCTTTATTCAAAAATGTTTTCAGCTTCAAATATATGACCATTTAATTTTAATTAATTATTTCATTCAGCACCTTTTTTTCGTTTTGTTCATCTCCGTTCATTTTATTTATTTTATTCGTTTCATTCTTTGGATTCACTCTGATCAGTTTATTCTTTTTGTGCATTTTACTCATATCATTCATTTAACTTATTTTATTCATTGTTTTCATTGTATGCATTTTATTCATTTTTATCCAGTTTATTCATTTTGTTCAGTTTCTTCATTTCAATAATCTGAGTACTTTTTCAGTTTTAACCATTCCATCCAAATAATTTATTTGATTCAATTTATTTCTTTACATTAATTTATAACCTATTACCATTGTTTAATTTTTCATTTTAATCAATGCATTTTATTATGCTCATTTTCTTCTTTTTATTCATTTTATCACTTCAGCTCTTTTTGTATATTTGATTCGTTTGTTTTATTTTTGCATTTCATTTATTTTTTACTTTATTGTTTATCCATTCTTTTTATTCATTTGATCCATTTCATTAATTTGATTCATTGTATTGACGAGATGAATTAAATCTATTTGATTAATTTCATTCTTTTGATTCATTTGATTCGATTGATTCATTTGATTCATTTGATTCATTTGATTCATTTGATTCATTTTATTCATATCTTTAATTTTATGCATTTCATGTTCAGTCATTCGTTTTATTTCATTCAATTTGTTAGTATGAGTCAATTTATTCTATTAATCTTATAACTATTTCTAAATATAATCTTAATTTTTATTTAATAAACTAATCTAGTTTGATTCGCGTATTTTATAATTTTGATTTACATTAATTTTTCTACTCATTTTATGAATTTATTATTAGGTTTTTATTATTTCATTTTTTGCTTTACTTTTTTATTTCGGTCGTTTTTTTGATTTCTACAATTTATTCAGTTTATTCGAGATTTTATTCGTGCAAGAATAGAAACTGTTTTCATCCCACCTCTAGTAGGGTGCCTACTTCTCGTGAATTCTGCAAACTAATCCAATAGTGAAATGTGTAAGAAATGTCTCATCTCACTGCTAGGTGGATTAAATCGGTTTTTGTTATTAAAATTGGAATAAGGACGCATATATACTGTGTGTGAAGCTTAAGGGGTTACATACCTTTTTTATTTTTCAAAAAATCCAATTTTTTTTAATCCTTGAGAATATTTTTCCAAATTTTATAGAGATCCGAGAAATAGATCGACAGTTACAGCGCGCTTCGTCTACCAAGCGCAGTGGTAATTTTAAACTCGATTATCTCGAAATACCGATTTTTAAAAAAATTGTTTTCCCGTGATCACGATTCCTGAAATACCACTCAACCGATTGTCTTTATTTTTTTTAAATTGATCGTAATTAATTTTTCTCATACCTTAACAATTCCTTTTTTATGTTTGTTTTGTAGATGAGAATTTATTAGGAAAAACGGTTTTAATCCACCTAACAGTGTGATGAGACATTTCTTATAACTCTTATCACTCTTTGGATATTATATCGTTTGAGAAGATTTAGAACTTGATGCTTCGCGATGTTTTTGATAACACATACTACATGGGATAGTTGCAGGACTCAGAGAATCGCTCAAATCAGCATAGGACAACATCAGTGCTAGAAATCTCAAAGCAAAGCAATGGGAAAGCGAAAAAATAACCCATAAAATAGACATACAAACGAATTATTGCTAATGCTCTGTTAATAAAATATCTAAATTGTGGTGGGAAAACTCAATTTTTCTGAAGGGGTTATATATTGTACTGAGCCAAAAAAAATAAAAAAATTTTTAATCGATTTGAAGTTTATACTTTACTCAAATTTCCAACGCGACTGAGAACTAAGAAATCAACGCTTTTTCTTGAGGGGCGATACTAGCAGTGATACCATTCAAAGAAAATCAACAGTGAATATTTCCAGACTTGGTTTTATTTCCTATTTAAGAACTATTGTGAACTATATTGAACTAGATTGCATGATTCAGTGATCGAAACCCAAAACTTCATAAAGTATTTGAAATTATTAAATTAAAATTTGTTTTTGCTATTGAAATTGACAAAATTATAGTATCACCCTTTTGGCGATTGTTTACTTTTTCGGTCCCACCTATCAGCATTGAAGTATCGCCCTTACACCACCGATTTCGTCCGTGTTTTTTCAATAGCAATCATTGTTACTATTTACAGCTGGTATCAGCTTGATAATCCTAAAAAATACGAAAATAACAGTTTCGCCTCTAAACTGCTAGCATAAAAAGTATCGTCCGGTTTGTTTGCATGGAGCGTGGAGGGCGAAACTTTAAATAAACAAACAAAAATACAGTTTCGCCCGTTGTTTTTTTTTGCTGTAGTTTAAGAAAGCAATATCGTAGAATCCAAATTTTTAGGTTAATTTGTTGCGTTTCAAAGCCCTCGTTCGCATGTATGGAAAAAGCCCTATGTTTACATTTGTAAGTATCGCCCTTTTCACAAAAAAGCGTTGAAATGAAATCGCAGCTCCTGATATCACGCTATCTCTGAAGTGCATGCGTGCATAGTTCCAAATTTTACTTCGACATCGACTTTTTCTAAAGGTGACTTCCCAGTAGTTATCTTGATTTGAATTATTATCGCTAATCCTAATGCCAAAGAACAAATGAAAACCTCACGAAAACGAACCGTTTGGGAAAATCATCATCATTACTGGAAATTTCATTTTCACGAAACTTTTCGATAACCTTCCGTCACTTGCGTTAATGCACTGGGTGCACAGTGCTCTGAAAATCTGTAAAATCTGTCTGTAAAGAATACTAAAAATTAATTTCTATTCCACAATTTTCAGTTCAGCAATTCGAGAGATCGTGCTCACCGCAATCCATGAAAAATAGACTACGTTGTGAAGTGATGGTCACTATTTATTAAAAAATCACGGTTAAATAAAAATAAAACTTTTAAAAAATTTCAAATAGTTTATAATTTTCACAAACTTATTAGGAAAAATTGTTTAATAAGCTTTCGTAATATTGTGTAGGAAAAAAGCTGAAAATTTCAGTATTTTCTCTATCTGCAACATATAAACCCTTAAGTATACCAATTAATTGGTATACGAATTGGAATTGCCAAATTTTGTAATAAGTCTATAAAATAACCCCTTGAAAACTACTTAAAAATTGTTGTAGTTCGATGCAATAAAAAAATCTCCAAAAATGAAATGTACCTATTAATGTGAAACACAGCGAATAATACCTACAATAAAGACCCATTTTTATCAGTCTCATGGCGTATTTTAGGCTGACAAAATGGGGACATTGACTAAATCGGGCAATTTTTTTTCTCTATAATAAACTAAAGCTGTTAAAATATTCTTCTCGTCCCTTGATGTAGTCTGATAACTATTTCTGATTATGATGAACTTTTTATTTTCGCATATTTCGCATATCTTCATGATAAGGAAAACATGCTCAAGAAAGGATTTACTCGAATTCAGTCTTGTTCGTCTGCTAAAGCCTATCAAACATATGTTCATATTTGGCTGATAAAATCGGGGTTTCAATGTGTTATAATAAATATTCAGCATTCGAAGAAGTTTCTTGTGAACGAGTGTAGAACGACTTTGTTTCTACTTACTTGAAGTCAGCGGCGTAGCCAGAGATTCGGTTTGGTGAAAATCGATCATACTGTCCAAACGGCATAATTCCGAAACCGTAATTTTTGAAGCTTTAAAATCATGCAGAATTAATTTTTCAGAAAATAGTAACAGAGTTCGTGTCTTTAGCGAATTTGTTGAGACTTTTTTGTAGTCATGAAAATTAACCTGAGAAAATTCACCATACATACTTCTTGGACGATATACCGTCAAAATTATTTTATCAAATGATGCGCTGTTTAACGTTTGTAAAACTCATCGAAGATACTAAACCTCCGAAATTTGCGGTTTCAAAATGATGCTATCTTGACCTTAAATTACTGTTTTTCAACATTTGACCTATACAAATAATTGGTCATACAACAAAAATCAAATGCTCATCAAAATCGATCAGAACCTGCTAGAATCGAATGGAAATCGTCATTTTTCATAAACTTCTCTCTACATTCGGAAAGTGTTATCCTCGTTATTAATCATATTACGTTTTCGTCTCAACTCGACGCATTCCCAAAATAAAAACCTGTTTTAATCCACCTAGTGGTGCAATTGTGCTTGTCTCATTTGTCCAGACTACGATGGTTATGTTCAATAAAATGGTGGAAATGAATATTACATGTTCAGTACGATTTGCACATACATACAATGGATCGACAGCCACGATCTTGAGATACTATGAGAAAGGCAAAAATGTACCAAAGTCCAAAGAAGTCAATTTTTGTCAAACATCTCAATGTTTCATGCATTTTAAAGCCATTTGGCATTAAAAATACAAATTTGATTTTGAAATTTTTTCATTTCAGTTTATATGGGAATTTGTTCTGTGATTGCACTCTTCAACTCGTAACTCCGAAACCGGAAGTCCAATCAATAAAAAAAATTCAATAGCAGCCGATGGGAAGGTTGTACCTTTCATTTGAGACTAACTTTGTGCAAATCGGTCCAGCCATCTCTGATTAACAGATCTCACATTTTTTTCCACATACACACACATACATACACACAGACATTTTCCGATCTCGACGAACTCAGTCGATTGGCATACGACACTCGGCCCTCCGGGTCGGGATTAGATTGACGAATTTTAGAGTGAATGAGAAAGGCAAAAAAATTTTTAGCAAATGTTGAAAGTTATGCATTTTTTTTTGGTGAGCAGTTCTACGTTTCATAGACATTAAATCAATTTTAACTTCGCTTCCTATTAAATAAAGACCCTTATTACAGTACATCTCTACAGAAACGAGACCAATTTGAAAATAACTCTGAGGATTATGATTGATTACAGAACTCTGGAATTTTCTATTGGAATGTTTTCAGGCAGGAATTTGATATTGATGCTATTAGACAACTGTGAAATCAAGACCGATAGATCAGTTACATATCAGGACCCCATTCCGACAATTTATCAAAAGTCCCCATGACGTTTACAACAACAGGTTATCAATCTACGGATCAGATAATTGTTATTGTAATATTGAATTAAATCAGTCTGCATCAATAAATTTTCAACTTCAATCCAATTTTTTTTTTGGGTGTGGTGGTGGGGGAAGGGTTGTATGGTGTTAAACCCCAAAACCTTCTCTTGCTACGCCGTTGCTTAGAGTTATTTATTTCGCTTTTCATTTTCCGATATGTTTCAGATCGATACGATGGTTATAAGTTAGAAAAATTGCAGTCAGAAGCTTCGCACAAATGAACATTTTTGTACTGATAAGTTATCAAGTTCCTTCCAGACAACTTGGGAGTGTTCGGTGATTATTTCTAGCGGTTGTAGATAGTAAAATGAAATACAAAATTCGTTTAATCGAAATAATGTTTAGCTTATTTCAATGGATTATTACTATATTGAACAATTATTAGGCGACAAAGAATAATCCACTAACAACAAGCCATAACTTTTAAAGCATTCAAAATAGATATTTGAAGTCTTCAGTAAAGTTATTCGCAAAAGTAAGAGCTACAAATTTTCTGAAGACATCATTTCGATATAATCACTTCCAAGGAAATTTGTAAAAATATCTCACTCATAGGGGGATTAATCAGCAAAAGCACAATACCAAAAGAAAGGGCGTTAATAATAGATTACATGTTTTTGGTCGTATTTCTGGCAATTGGAAATGATAAAAATCTTTCGTCCGCATTTAATGTTAAATATCTCTTTTGATAATAGTCCGATTTCAACAATCTATAGCTTGTTCGAAAGGTATTCGTTAAATCTGTCTAAAAACATATAAATTGTTAATCTATATTGTCAATTTCAGCAGGCAATTTAAAAAAACTGCAAAAAACTCCATTTTTACGCATTCAAACATTCATATCTGGGAAACTAAACATCAGAATCAAAAACAAATTAATAGCGTTCATACTGTTTTTTAGTTCTTTCATTTAAAATTAGTTTGGATAAGATCGGTTCAGCCATTGCTGAGAAACACGAATGAGAATTTGTCCGTTACATACACGCACACACACACACACACACACACACACACACACACACACACACACACACACACACACACACACAGACACACACAGACATTGTCCCAAATCGTCGAGCTGAGTCCATTGGTATATAAGACTCGGCCCTCCGGGCCTCGGAAAAAATCTTGAAAGTTTGAGCGAATTCTATACATTTCTTTTATAAGAAATGTGAAACGTTCACGAATGCAGGAAAAATGTTGAATCTCCGGTTATTCCACTAGGTCGACTAATAGAAACCGACTAAAATTACAATTATTACAAGCGGTAACCAATCACGAACTGGTTTTAGTTGGGTGTTGTAAAATCCGTTTTTTCGTCGTGCATGCTACTCTCTAAATATCAGAAATGAAAATAATTTCCTCTGCTAGTAGTAGGTAACGACACAAATTGATTCATCCACCAGCCGTGTACAGTTCACAAATATTTTTTCCTGGTATTGCACAGCCCTTGGATAACCCTGTACGCTCTAAACAGCTCTACACAAAAAATTGAAATAAAACTGTAGCGGACCTACATTTAAAATTTCTCATCATTTCAGTGTCCGGTTGGTGCATCATATTGAAGGCTCTGACCGAGATGAGCTGAAACTTTTCCCCATTTCCAAGTAGTTTTTTTCGAAAGATTTTTCAAAACAGGTTTTCGTTATTAATGCATGTCATACATACCTCAAAATTTTATACAACATTGTTGAACTTATTTTCGACAAATTCCGAAAATTGATTAATTCCGTGCAGTATGATATGAAAAGATATGAGCGTTCCAAACCTTACACGACTTTCATCCCGAAATTTTGAAAAGGGCCCGTACATTGAATGATAAGTCGTTAGCCACGACAAAAACGGAACAGCACTTCATAGTATAATGGGTTCCGCCGCGGTACAATTTTCGAAAAAGTACACTTTTATTGGCTTACTTTGGGGTCCTAGAAATAATGTCACTGTTGAGCTACTTAGTACTTATGAATGGACAGGGCTCCAGAATGTAAATTTAGCAGGATTTTTATCTGTTTGCGCCAGTCTTGGAATTGGATTCATACGAGGTAGTGAGACTTCGTTATATTTCACCCTAAGGAGGTAAATTTGGTATAAAACCAAATTTCTCACTAGGGTGAAAATTTGTTGGTAAAAACCAGTCTTTGTACAGGAGGGCACAAATCCTTATTTCATACTCTGTTGCGTTTCGGCTTCGCCTCATCAGAAACCGACACTAACTTATTGTCGGAATAGATTAGCGCCGGCTTGACGCAAATCCCTTAAAACTAAAACACACTTTGTGTTTCAATCGAACGACTGATCAAACGTGATGTCCCATTCGGCATAAACAGAACTTCTGCTCGAACGGGACATCACGTTTGATCAGTCGTTCGATTGAAACACAAAGTGTGTTTTAGTTTTAAAGGATTTGCGTCAAGCCGGCGCTAATCTATTCCGACAATAAGTTAGTGTCGGTTTCTGATGCAGCGAAGCTGAAACGCAACAGAGTATGAAGTAGCGAGACTTTACTGTAGTACGGAACAGTTAGGTATCGCATAATGAACCAACGAGCTTAGGCGTTGCGGAACAGTTTGTTGCGTTCACCACTTATACTGCAGTCAGTTTTCTAGAAGATTCTCACTTCCTGAACAAAATAGTTGTGTTCATCTAATAGTTGTAGCAACCTATATGGGTCATTACACGCGAAGTGATCAAAAAAAGATGCAAACTTGAAATCGACCTTCACGGATTTGAACAAAATTTAGAGGAATTGTTCATCTAGGGCCAATATATAAAAACCTAAATTTTTGTGTCAATTGAACTACCTCTCGGGTCATGGGAGCACCCCCCGTTTTGGCAAATTGCCAAAATCCTTGATTTTCTTTTGATCATATCTCCGGTTCTATTTACTCTAGCATCAAACCACAAGATGGCTTTTGAAGAAAATTGTTCAAGGAGTCTATAAAAATATTATTTTTTGCCGGCAGTGTTGCCAACTATGCAATTTTTTCAGTTAAATATTAAAATTTAATTTTTCTCTCAATACGAATATTTTAATTTTGAAAATTTTAATGCCATCGCGTTCCTCAGATATTTTTACATAAAAAACACTTATCGTCCCAATATACTATGAGCGCATCCTGAGATATACCGTTTTGAAGGGAAAAACTCCGATTTTCTCATATAAAAATCCATTTTTATTGGCCAAAATTGAGAAAATCTTCAAACTGTCATAAAAATCGACCCTGATCTGCTAGAAGCAAACCAAATATATAGTTTTTCATCATTTCTCGTCTACTTCACGAAAAATTATGTTTGAACTCAGAATACTCAAGTTGATCTTTTAGTGTTGTGCGCTTGTGATTTTATATGGAAAATTTCGGCTTTTTCTCTTCAAAACGGTGTATCTCAGGATGCGCTCATAGTATATTGAGATGATAAGTGTTTTCTATGTAAAAAATATCAGAGGAACGCAATGGCATTTAAATTTTCAGAATTAAAATATACGTATTGAGAGAAAAATTAAATTTTAATATTTAACTTAAAAAATTGCATAGTTGGCAACACTGTCGGCAAAAAATAATATTTTTTATAGACTCCTTGAACAATTTTCTTCAAAAGCCATCTTGTGGTTTGATTCTAGAGTAAATAGAACCGGAGATATGATCAAAAGAAAATCAAGGGTTTTGGCAATTTGCCAAAACGGGAGGTGCTCCCATGACCCAAGGGGTGGTTCAATTGTCACAAAAATTTGGGTTTTTATATATTGGCCCTAGATGAACAATTCCTCTAAATTTTGTTCAAATCCGTGGAGGTCGATTACACGTGCCTTGATCACTTCGCATGGAAAGACCCATATATAGTTCAAACTGCTACCAGAACGGAGTTAGTATCAAGTCCTTATTCATAGTTGATCAGTATCAACTTGTAACAAACCTTATCAAACTACAAGTCATAATATAGAATAAAATGAATTACATGCAGAACAGTGCTACATTTTATATTGAACAGTGATCGCGAGTTCTTACTGAACCGTGCACCGAACAGTTTTCCTAGTCATAAAAATCCGACAGCTCTACAGACGTTGATGTGCGGAAACATTTTGGCCCTTCGAGCCGGATTTATCCGCTGTCGGATTTCAATACGTTACGCCGGTCGCGAAACGTAAAAGTGTCGAACAATGTAGTCGTATATCGTGAAATCATTCAAATAGTCCTGAACAGGACAAGAATAATGCAGTATGAACAACTAAACGGCTGGCGAAAAGAAGCCAGGTTATGTGACGATGCGCGTCACTATGTGCTAGTTCCGAAGTGTATTTGGACTACAGAAAACGAAATAGACAAAGTTGAATCAAATCGGGTGGTGAAAGAAAGCCAGAAAGTGTGATGACGCGCGTCACTATGTGTGTGTGCCCAAACATCTGACCAATCGGGCGAAAATCTTTCTGCTCAAAACAACACAGTACAACACAGTGAAATCGAAAAACTAGTGCTTGAATCAACAAACGGTGAAATGCGCGCTAACATACCAAGTTACAGACCACGAACTGCAAAGCGCCATTTTGAAAGATAATGGGGCGTCTACTTACCATTTTGTGCAAATATATCACGATATTCTACCTACGCAATCGAAATAATCCAACCGAAAATCAGAACATTTTCATTTGAAACTTGCTGTCTAAAATGTCTCCACCTACCATTCCCCACTCGCACTGAAAAACGGGCGAAATGTGTCGACCTGCACGAAATCGAGGCAACATGCGCTCACGGGTAAAACAAAGCATGTGTCAAGTGTCAAAACGGACAGTCATTCGGAATAAAGTGTGCTTCAGTACAGTCAGTGTTTGTGTCGGTCCTGTGAAAAAAATGGATAAAATGGTAAAAAACCAATCCAATCGGACCACGTTTGTGGCTCAGTGGGAAATGGCGAGGCAATTAGTGGGCATTTCAGAACAAATTGCCGACGGTGCCATGTCACGCGAAGAAGTGGATTTTATCAACTCTAAGGCAGCACTAGTGCGAAAGTGGTGGCGAGAAAGTGCGTCTTCTCTTGGCGCGGACGGCGTCGTCCGCGGGGCGAACGAAGAGCTGGAGGAGTCATTTTTAGTCCTGTTGCTGAAGTCTCGCAAGGCAAACCACACGGTGACCCTGACGGTGGCTCCATCGATGGCAAAGACAAATCACCAAGGAGAAAAAATAGTCCCACCAAGATGCTATTTTTGTAGGCAACAACACTTTTTGTTCAAGTGCACGGACTTTCATCAACAGACGCCAGGGAAACGTTTCGAGTTTGTGCAGCGCATGGAACTGTGCTGCAACTGTTTCAGCCAGGAGCACAGTACTTCAAATTGTCAGCAAGGATCTCGTTGCCTTCGATGCAACAGAATGCATCACACCTTACTGCACATAGCGGTCCATGTGTAATTACAGTACAGTATCTATATAACCATCATTACATTGTTTGTTTTTTTCTCATTTGGCAAGGAGCCATTATTTACTTTGTTATTAAATACATTTATGAACTATTGGTTAACTTTTCATCCTTTCAATCTGAGCCCTGCTGTGCTGTAAACAATCCGCATCGAATTAATCAACTAAACCAAACATGAGTGAATGAAATGAAATTTGCTCAGATGTTCTGTAATTCCTGAAAATTTACTATACACAAATTCATATCAGAAGAGAAGGAAGAGGAATCCATCCGTGTTAGTCCAATCAGACCATGAAAAGGTAATGTCTCAGTTTGTGCGGTCAGTTATCGCTACTGTTCTGTTCCAAGTCACTGGAAAACCTACTGGTTAGACCTACTGAAAGGTTAAATCAATGTTTCTTTTCGGAATCATCATTTCACTGTGGCCCGGGAACGGTAACGACCTTACAACTTCGTTAACGTTTGTTGCAGCTTCATGACAATATCCAGGCCTGCTTACAACCAGTCAGGCACCCCTACGGTACTCGAGGACAACATTAAGGTCCATTCAGCTGAATGGCAATGACCATTCTGCGGTGCGCGACAGAAGGTCATTCGAGCATGTAACGTAACAAGCACAATCTCTTTCCGGACGATCACGGGAGAGATTGCTCGTCTGTCTGCCCATCTTTGGGAGACAATTCTTCGCAGCAGCGGAGACAAATCAGGTAGCACCTCAGTCTATTCACTAGATGAGGAAACAGTTCAATTCGTAGGCTATACTGATACACAGCGCACAGTTTCGTTGTGAAGTTACCAACAACCTAGCTCGCAAGGGTCAACAGATATAATCCGGACGTGGTTCGCAAGGAAATCAGTTCAACGAAATCACTACGAGACGCGTGTTGGATGGAAGATATTCACAACACATCGTCGCCGCCAAGCAGCGATCGCGAAGGCTATAGGACCACTATCCGCGAGGAGCAGAATCATCACAACAGTAGCAAAATTCACCGCCGGACAGAATCCGGCCCTCACTCCGGACATGCAGTCAGCACAACGGACCAGGCAATCGTCACCAAGGGCGACCGCGGAGGTCACGGGGCCTCCGTTTCAGGGAAATCTTTTGATTAAATTATTGTTCCTTTAAAAAAGCATCCTCTTCTATGTTCCAGTGTACATCGTCATCGTTGAATACGTCATCAAGCAGTCGGCGGCACTAGCCGCTGAATTGTCGAAATTAACGTCAGTCTGCCAGCAGCACAGGCCCGCTGAAGGACACGAAGCATTTGTCGTTCCATCAGATCAACCCGTCCACACAGGCCGCTGAGTCCTCGGAAACAACACATTGTCAACAACTCATGTGGCAGATCACCTGTACCCGAACAGCGCCACTCCAC
Organism: Topomyia yanbarensis; assembly: GCF_030247195.1. Lineage (NCBI taxonomy): Eukaryota > Metazoa > Arthropoda > Insecta > Diptera > Culicidae > Topomyia > Topomyia yanbarensis. The sequence goes on from NC_080671.1 coordinate 269,818,882, forward strand.
CCGTCCATCATACACCATTGATGATGATGAACCGTTTATCAGCATACATCCTTCACAACGGTTGTCCGCAGATGGCCACATATCTGAAGTGGCTTCGAGGTTCCAGCAGCAAAGCAATCGGAGGTGGCATGGTTCTAATTGAAGTGGTCAGAACTACCACCTCAACGCTAACCCAAGTTAAGTATTCCTGTTATCGTAAATGCATCAGAAGTGTATCCACTTTTCCTCACAGGCACTACTACAAAGGGCTGGCGACATATCAGCAAATTATTTAACACAGCAATGGTCACATCATGAAATCATCAAACTGCAACTACAATCACTACGAGGGGTGGAGGAGGTCAAAGGAAGTAGAGCAGTACACCGTTTACCGGATGGACAAGGCTCTACATTCGCAACATGGAAACAGCAACAGAAGCAGGATCAGGAGTGGTGGGACCAGCGGCATCGTTCGGGTCTTGTTTTATCGACGCCGACTGCATAGCAGTTGACGGAATCGAACTCAAGTCTCCGGTCCTCGACGCCCACCACCGATCATCAAGCAACACGACAGCAACACACTTTCACGAATCGCAACGCATGGGAAGTAGCTCATGCGGCAAACTTTCTCTGGACCCAAAGGTTAAATGATAACATCACAGCAACCCAGTTTACAGCCAAAGAACTAAACAGCAACAGCGAAGGGTGAAGATACTCAACAGCAGCAGACTCATAACCAATAACATTAGCAAATAAGAAGTGAATTTATTAGCAGCATCTCTTAGTGTAGGACCAAATAGTACATAAGTACTTCTCAGGGTCTATTGAAAGATCCGTCTTTCAAGGCGGGCGGTATGTTTGCGCCAGTCTTGGAATTAGATTCATACGAGGTAGTGAGACTTTACTGTAGTACAAGACAGTTAGGTATCGCATAATGAACCAACGAGCTTAGGCGTTACGGAACAGTTTGTTGCGTTCACCACTTATACTGCAGTCAGTTTTCTAGAAGATTCTCACTTCCTGAACAAAACAGTTGTGTTCATCTAATAGTTGTAGCAACCTATATATAGTTCAAACTGCTACCAGAACGGAATTAGTATCAAGTCCTTATTCATAGTTGATCAGTATCAACTTGTAACAAACCTTAGGGGCCGTTCATAAACCACGTAAACTTATAAGGGGAACGGTGGGGTCTGGCAAAAGTCTACGTTTGTTAAAAATTCTCAAATTTCGGTCTACGTGGTTTATGAACTACAAGTCATAATATAGATGAAAATGAATTACATACAGAACAGTGCTACGTTTTATATTGAACAGTTTGGGCTTATACTAAGATCCTAGTTATTGAATAAACCCACAGAATTTATCTAAGTGATCGCGAGTTCTTACTGCACCATGCACCGAACAGTTTTCCTAGTCATAAAAATCCGACAGCTCTACAGACGTTGATGTGCGAAAACATGATCTTTTTGCTAAAATTAAATTAATTTAGCCTTACAATATGTTTGGCAAAGTTGTTGTACTTTACAAGCCCTTTATTTTGCTTTAAACAGAAGCTAGGGTGGCTCTAACTTTAGCAATATTTAAAATGAAACTTTTGAACGGTTCGAGATAGAGCTTGACTATTATCGATGAAGTTGTAGAACAACACATTTTAGCCAAATTTGCTGAAGACACGCAAGTTCTTGGGAGGCTTCAAGCTTTTATACTTTCCATTGCCCGACAAATCTAAATGTAAGCTGTAAGGTGTTCCTTAAAAACGGTTTTATTTCTATAAAAAGTTTTCATTTTACACTGAAGTACCCTATGGACAGGAGTACAAGATTATTTTAGGGTGCATCATTTTCTTTAAAACTCCAACTACCAAAAAATTTTCGTTTGAAAGGTATGAGAACCTTTTTTAAAAAAAATATAACTTTTTCATATAGAATTATCTTCGATAAGGACACTTAACATTAAATACCGTTGTTGTCATATGATATAGCATGCTTTGTAGTATAGATCGCGGAAAATGGCAAATATAATATTTTTTACGTCTTGCAATATTTACTCATAAAAGAGTTTATTTTTAGTAAGAAGTATATATAACTATCTAACGAGATATGCTAAAGGTTCGGTACATTGAGACAAAATGCTCTCCTTCAAAATATATGAAAGTTTTTCTTACGTGATCCTTATGAAAAATTAATACTGCAAAAGTTATATAAAGAAAACCATTTGTTAAGAAACATCCTATTTTTTTGGTAAATTTCTTGTAAAACGGAAAATACACGACATAGAGTTCCAGTGTCTTCGACCAAGTTTTTTAAAATTTTATTTTCTACGAAGCTCTATCTCGAACCATTTAAAAGTTAATTTTAAGAGTTTAAAAAATTAGAACCACCCACATTAAAACACTAGGTTCTATTATTCAAAAGATATAATAACTTATAATATAGATATAGATAAAATAGAATTTTTGTAATCAACTTTATGAACTTTTAGAAAATAACGTATTCGTTATTTTTTGCTCAATTATAACTCTAGTAATGACCTTAGTTATACTTGAAAAAGAATTATTATTTGTTTGCCCCAATGAGTGATATTGTTATTGTTGGCGAAAAAGTGCTCATAACTCATCAGCAAAAATAGTTAGATATAATAGTTGCCATGAAACAGATATAAATAGGTGCCATGAAACAAGTTATTTTCCTTAAAACAATCTTAAAGTTGTCTGTAAACTACTTTACTTTTAAATCAATACCGCAAAAGTTATTTGACTAAAACAGTTTTACTGATAAACACTAAGAAATACCCTAACCTTCAATTTTAAAATAAAAGTATAAGTTGTAAAATGAAAAGTATGATAGGTAAAGCTCACAAATCTTCAGCAAACTTTTCCAAGATTTGTCGTTCTACAACTTCGTTGAAGGTTATTTGGCTCTAGCTGGAATAATTAAAAAGTTATTTTTTTTGATCTTGGTACAATTACCCTATCTGTTTTTTTAACAAAAAGAAGAAACCCACAAACTACGAAAACTTTTCCAAAGACTTATTAAGGCTAAGTTGTTTAGATTTAGAAAAATCTCAAAATTCCTGCTAAATTTACATTCTGGACCACTGTGGAACGGTGATCCTTACTTCTATGACCTCACATGGACTACAATTCCAAAGTATTGATTTGAATTGTTCAGTTTTGAAGTTTTGTGTGGTATCATGTACGACGAAAAATTGACCATCGGGTCTTCAAATGGACGTAGTATCCTTTGCCTACTACCAAAATATCAGTCCTGTACTCGTATAACCAATATCATTTGAATTGGGTTCGCAGCACATGGCACGTCTTGAGGCGACCAACGAGCACCGACGACAACAACATACACTGTATTACTCCGACGATAGCGAGCAACATGAGCGATGAACCGCATAAAATACCCAGCTATCGAGACGATCCACCCATTCTTCAAGATCTGCAAAAGTAAAATTCAAATGAATGATGAGGTGATCTGGTGGGCAGGTAGCGCAATTGGCATGCACGCTTTGCTTATTTGCCAAAAAGGGGGATGCTGAATATAATAAAAGCACAGCGCGAATTGGATTGTAGCCTACTTAGGTATTTATCCCAGGCTGGCAATATTCTAGCACAATATAGTACTTAAGCCCTGTAGTCCGCGTAAGAAAACAGAATATATTTCGAGCAGCCTATTTCTAAGTTATAAGTGAGGCCAGATTTGATGAAAAAGTCACTAAGTGGCATTCGAATGACCCTAGTAGTTCTCACCTATCACCAAATTATCAGCCCTGTAATCGTGCAACCAATGCTAGTCTAACTGGATTCACAGCGCATTGTGTACGCTTCTTCCGCGAGAGGTAATAAACGAGCACTGACGCGCGGCACTATACACGACATCTCTGAGACATGAGCGCTCTTAAAGTTAATCAACAGTTAGTTAAAAAATTAAAAATGCTAAATAAATTAATGGAACAGGAGAAATATAACTGGGGTTACGAAGAAATTTAAGAATATAGGTTTTATCATAGAATGATAGTCTTAAGAAAACTTTGTAACATGTTATGTATAATAAAAGAATCTTTGCACAAGAAATAGGAGTAAAGATTCGAAAAAATTAGAAAACATTCAAAAGGTGTATTAAAGTTTACAACGACCTCTTGCGGCGATTTTGTGAACTGCGAGTGTTTCCCCATACATTTTAGCCAAAAATCCCATGCAAACTTTAAGCTCTTTGGGGGAGGGGTTAGGGTTAACCGATTTCGCTCAAATTTGAACAGTGTCATTTTTTCATGATTTGGAACGACGCTAGGGGGTGCAGGTTGCGAATTTTTTTTTTCATATAAATCATTGTCACCCTATTGGCTATGAAAGGTAAGGTGTGATCATAATTAATACTATTTTACAAATGTATGTCAAATGGTTCATAAATACCCATGGGTAGAGAAACTTAGAGTAAGGTGGGGTAAAAGTGCTCGTGGGGCAAAAGTGTGCATAGGACTTTTAGAAGCACACAAGCGCTGGAACCTGACAACTCCGTATGGATTTAGTGTATCATTAAGTCAACTAATCGCACATATAAGCATGAAAGGTTTGAATATAGTGGCTTGAAATTAAGGGAGAAGGACCATTTTCCGATGATTTGATATAATTTTTTGAATTTTGGGAATCATAAATTGGCTGTTTGAATAAATCCGGATCTATAAAACGACAGTCAACATATGGTTCGTTGCGTGATATATTTGATTTGATGAAAAATTAAAGGGTTGTGTACAGGACACGACCACGGTGACATTAAAAATGTACCCAATCAGAAGGGCATAACTGATTGATAACACCTGGAGTTATTTATTTCAAAAATATTTTGAAACAGAAACTGTTATAAATCCGGCTGGTTAGCTGTTAAAATAACAAAAAATAAAACAAAAACCTTGATAATTATAACAAAATTGTAACAAAATTTGATATGATTTTATCAAAGTTAAAACTAAATGAGATATAATTTTTTTCCAAAAGTATATAGGTATTCTGTGAGAGAACTGTATTAGATATAATCATCTAATGACAGTGACCTAGTAACAAACGATCAATTCATAAACTGATGATCTAATAATAGATTATTATATAATCTTGATAGTATAGAAAACTGTCCGCAATCCACTTTCAATTCCATTATCTGAATGTAACTCCAGTTGTTATAAATATCAACCATTGTTATAATAGTGTTATTGTTTTGTTATGCTTTTCTGATCGGGTAGCTTTTTTCAAGAGCGTGAAATTGAATTTTACCTATCACACATATCGACTCACGTTCTTGCTCACTCGCCTGTTTTCATACAATTTGCTATATACCCTCCCCATTAAAACATAATTTATTGAAGGTCTTTTAACGGTAATCTATTAATTAATCTAGTATCTCACTAGATGATTGGCATTATTTGGCTGATCCATCTAGTAAAAATAGGCTGGTCTGTCTAGAAAATATATTCAAAGTTCAAAAGTTCCATATTGAAAACTGTGATGAGGAAGCCCACGCCCGCCAACGGAAATATACAGATTCTCCATGAAATATGAAATTTCATTTTCCATTTAAATTTTCAATAATGTACTAATGAACTTAAATAAACAATCTTAAGGTTAAGTATTTCTTGATCGATTAGTGGTTGAACAAATGAAATTATTTGATAAATTACATTGTTATACAACGTTCGCACTACCAGTTAAAACAGGTTTTTATGCTATCTTGGTGACATTTTTCTTGTTGCTAATTATTAAAACGTGTTATAACTCTGTAGTGTAAACATTGTATTGTTAAACCAATTCTGCAGCGTTTTATGTTATATAGGCGTTTTATGTGGTAATAGAACTGACATAATTATATCTTCAGTACAGCGGTTTGTTTCATAATTTAAAACAGATTTATTTTAAAATTTAAATTAGTAACCCAATGCAATTAGAACTGTGTTTTAAATACATAGGGCAGGACAGATACTCTGACTGGATAAACTGGGAAAACAATTTTAAGTCCAGTAACGCTTAAGACATGGCTTGAATTTGAATCGAAAAAGAACACCCGCTTAACTGCTGCTGGGAAGGTAAGTTCTGCTTTAAAATTTTCCGTTGTGTGCAGTACGAAACAAAAGTGTTTGAAATTATAAAACAAAAAGTTCTGCTGGGAATGTGATTGTTTCCGATGCAATCACACTCAGGTTTTTTACGCAGGGGATACAAGACGTGTAAGTGAAAACCGCGTAAATTTCAAAAAACGCGTAAATGAAAACCGCGTAAATTTCAAAATTCGCGTAAAAAACCTGCTCTACTTTATAAAATACTGCGCTACTGAACAGTGCAATAACTACAGCAGCACGTTGTCAGATGCCTTACTGATACAAAACATATAACCGAAATATATATATATATATATATATATATATATATATATATATATATATATATATATATATATATATATATATATATATATATATATATATATATATATATATATATATATATATATATATATATATATATATATATATATATATATATATATATATATATATATATATATATATATATATATATATATATATATATATATATATATATATATATATATATATATATATATATATATATATATATATATATATATATATATATATATATATATATATATATATATATATATATATATATATATATATATATATATATATATATATATATATATCACATATAACCGAAATATGAAACATATGAAAACCAATAGGCTCTTTACCCTACGCAGCTACAAAGCGCCGTAAACATGGATTAACAAATTACAACGCACACGAATGCATAAAAATAAATATATTTTTTTCAAATGCAACACTCGCAGCACACACCGTATTGAATTAAATCCAAATCACCCCACCCACCCACTTTGCAAATCATTCTGTGACACCGTGCTGGTACCCGAAAAATCCGCACACGGCCACCGCTGCCGAAAATGCATAGAGTGTACCGCTTATTGTAGTGCCCAGACGCTGCAGCCATGATCTTACCCGTTCGACATAAGAACAAAAACTGATTCAAACGTGTACGCGTCACCTCTATTTATAAACTAACCGTATATGGTTTAGTCACTTGGGTGCGAGTGTGTGCAAATGCCAACGTTGCCGAAAATCGATAGCGCTTATTGCATCGCCCGGAGACGATGTTGCTCGTATGGGATAAGAGCAACAACTGATTTAAACGGATATGCGTCGCTTCTATTTATGACTTTTCGTGTTTCATGGAGCCACTAAGCTGCCCTCTATTGACGGCTGTGTCTGAGAAATCTGCCTCACGAATGGTAATTTTCCCGTTTTTCGTAAACTTTTTAATTTTACCAATTTCCAAAAGTCTACTTTTATTGGGGAGATATTAAATTATTACCAATATTTAAGCTAGGTGTTTCTGAATCGGTTGGTGCATGAATGATTAAAATCCATCTAGTAATATCGGAGTTATAAGCGTGCAAACCTTACGTAGTTTCTTTACATGGGAGATAGTTTAGATTTTAGAATGACACCTAGCCCCAGATAGTGGAGTAAGACATTTTTAATGTCAAAAAATTCAGTAATTTTCGTAACAATTTAATAAGATAAAAACTGACGGTGCGGTAAAAGTGCGCATAGCATATCCGCCCCAATAAAAAGATGTGAATGAATTTTACATAAAAATTGAAATAATTCTTCCATGTTTTAAAGAAGGGATCAGCATCTTCTATAACTGCGAGCTCAAGGGTCAAATTACGACTGATATGAGCGGTTTAGGAACAAAAGCATCAGCATAACTGGTTCCAAGGAAAAATGTAGAGTGCCGAAAGCTCAGAGTAATTAAAAAAGAAACAAAAAACTATGAATATGTAAATAAAGATGTATTTCCAATATAAATAGCATAATCGCAAGTATTTTTGTAGTGATCTACCCAACTATGACAAATAATGATGTTACCAGGGGTGACAGTTTGATCATGAACGACATTTTCTAAAAGATGAAACGTCCAAGTTTTTTCAACATAATGGAAAACTGAACAACATCAACCGAGGCAGAGGGAGGGGTACTTTTTAGTTATGAAGGAAGAGTAAGAGGGGATGGATATCCTAAAATTGATTAGTTTAATTTATGGGCGGTAATAAATGGGCTATTTAATCAGTGCGCACTTTTGCCCCATGCTATGCCCACTTTTGCACCGACCATGGTGCAAAAATGCGCATTTGAGTATTCATAAGAAAATAATTATTTCTCGGATTACAAGCAAAACCAATAGATTTATAGTATTACGTTTTGAAGATGTGCGATGAGAGTATTAATTTGTAATCATGCCGATTTTCTAGTGCTTTTTTACGTTAGTTATTTTACGAAAACTGTTAGGTGCGCACTTTTGCCCCACCTTACTCTAAACTACCCTAGAAAGAAAGTAGAGCCATACTTTCGGTAAATATAAAAACACGCGCACATATTCGAAAAATTATCGTTTATCCTTTTAATTTATATGATGTGAAAAAGCATCAAAAATGAAAAATATTTATAGTAGTTCATCTATCCCCTGGAACACCTAACCCCAATGACGAAAAACTTCGATTATTTTAAAAACATCTGACGCTATAGCAAATGCGTGTGAGCACCGAAAGAGCTAACAAGAAAAATAATGTGAGCTTGAAAATCATCAGGATATGACGTAGTATCCTTAGTGGTTCACCTATCCCCGTTGCTCATCTATCTCCACTCTCTCCTATTGTAGACAAAACTACAACCTTCCAAATGCTATTAAATTATCCATTTTCGTATGCCCCCTTCTGAGATACCAACATTTGAAAAGGGCGTATTTTTTAGTGAAATTCATATACATTTAACTTTTGAACCAGCAAGTTAAAAACTTGCTTTTTTCAACAAAAGTTGCCTCTAATTATGTTCTTGAAGTGATCAGAAAATTTTCATGAGTCAAATCACGGAAAAACTTTTTTTGAGAGACCCCAAGTTATGTTATAGAAATCACACTAAAATGAAAACGGTTTGAGATACAAAGTTGTCTTTTTTAACAAAGTTGTTAAAAATTGATTGCTCTAGAAAATTGCAGAAGATAGTATCGTTCTACCTCAACTAAAATTTTAAATAATTTTTGTAACTTCGATTTGTAGGGCCATCCTAAAACCTCTGCAGCCAAAGAGGCAGTTTGTAACGCACAGTAAATGTTTCTACGGCATCAATTCTAAATCCGAAAATGAAAGCGTGAACAATTTCATTTCCTGGACCACATTGCAGTGACTTTTATAAGCTAGTGCTTTAAGATAATTTTTATGATCAGAATGACATTATTGGATATACATTTTTCTGAATAATGAAAAAATCACGCTTTTTGCGAGCGTCTGCACAACAATGATAAATCGTTGCTCTCTGTTGGATACAATAAACGTTTATTTTAAAAATTTAAAAAAAAATCAACACAGAACCCTGTGCTATGCTGTGTACTCCTAAAAAGGCAGAGCAGTCTAAAAATCGAATGGAAAGAAAAGCAATACGCGAAGATGAAAATGTTGCAAGCGACAGAAACACCAGCTCCACCATAAGTAGGGGAGACCGGGGCTAGTTGGCGGTGTTTCAGTTCTCATTTCTTACCGCTTTGATGTTGCTAGATTTTTCAAAATAGAACACGGGGCATGGAAGGGCAGACTGTTGGCAACATCTCTGAATTTTATTGATATGTTTGATGCATTGTCTCCATGTTTAGAGACAAATATATGTGACGCGGAAAACCTGCCAATTTACTCCGACCCCGGGGTAAGTTGGCGGTATGTACAGATACACCATAAAATAATCAGTCAAATGGAGAATCAAATACTTCATGGGCCCCTTTGGAACGTGCGGAATGTCTTCTCAATAAAACTATATTAATCGACATTTGCTATTATATTTCAGTCTCAATACCCAGGAATATTGACTTTGACGCGTACTCCATATTCAATAGCAAATTTTCGAAATTCTTCATGCAATTGGCCGGAATAAATGTCTCCTACATTGGCGAGATATACAAGAAAAATATTTTCTTACTTTGGAGTGAATTCCAAAAAAAATAATTTTTTTGCACTGTAAATAGTACCGCCAACTTGCCCCGCGAGCAGCACCGCCAACTTTCCCCAACCGCATATTTTATAAAAAACAATTTAAAAAATAACTTGCTTGTGGATAGATGTAATATCTATACGGATACTGAAAGCTCATTTCACGCACTGTCGAAAAATATATTCATTTGCTAAATAGATTGAAAATCACCCTAAACAACACAAAGTGTTTAAAATTTAGGAAAATTATTTGATATGCTCGAAAACACAATATCGCGCACAACTTCCACAAAACAGAATGTTTTGCAACCAAAACACATTGGATAATGGGTTTCACATGGCTTGAGGTACATAAATAGGGGCAGCGCTATATGTCTAATAGAAACAGAGAAAAAGGGATTCCGCCAACTTACCCCAACCGCCAACTAGCCCCGGGCTCCCCTAACCGTAATATAAGCAGAAGCACAAATTATAGCAACACCATAGGAAAAAATTTCCTCCGAAAATATCGAATAAGTATTTCTTTATAGCGAACCAGTGTGCCGGATAGTTTTTGATTCATTTCATTCTGGTGAAAATGGGGAAAACAGTTCAGTTGAATGTTTGACGTCGTGTTGTATACTTCTTCTCCTTTGTGTATTTTTAGTTTGTAAATGAAACTACGGCAAAACGCTGTTTTCAAAATGTGGAGTGATCGCTACTAATAAACAACACAATGTGCCAGCAATCCCTATAATATCGCCTGAAAATGTTCCGATTTCGGAGTATTGATTTTTTGAAAATGCTGGGAATCTGAAGATATGCTGGATGTTGCTAGTTCATCGACACGTGTTTCAAAATTTTCTACTTTGCGGATAGTTAGTGCGGATAAAAAGTGGAAAATACGCTAGCATTGATTATATCCTATGACTTCGAAGGCACGTAAAAATAAATATAGCTTGATTAAAGTGATGCATAATGTGAGTGGTTGATGCATATGAGTACACAATACGGCGGCTCTGACATAGTTTTATTTTTTTCGTGTTTTTGACATCTGTATTCCTATATCGATTTTTACCAACACGAGAACGAGAGAGAATTAGCTGATGTTTAATTCCATCAAGCATTATGGCTTTCAGAGCTTTCCCAAATCGTAATAATCAAATAGAAAATTCTTCACAATTTCATATTTGTTGAGAATATTGAAGAGCGCTTTGTTAATAATTGAATCAAAAATCGTTCGACGTTATTTAAAAAAAACGAAAGCAATGGCCGTAGTGCTTTAAACAGTGTATGTGTATGATTCGAAGAGATGAAAAAGGACAGCCTGCAATGAAATTCTTTTCGCATCTCGTCGTAAATTAATAATTTTGTTATGGATTACTAGTGTCATACAAGTCGGCGAACGTAACTAGGCGGTATGAATGGGTAAAGTGATGTGAAATTGCTAGTGGAAGTGTGGGCAGCATCGAAGTAGTAGGATGGCACAAGTGGGGTTACATTTTTCAACGATAAAGACGTCGGTTAGCAAACTCGAAAAAGCAAATAATTTTAGTGGAATTGAAAAGTGCTGTAACAACAAAACGGCTTGAGAAAAAATTTACCTAGTTAATTCACAATTTTGCGGCTAACATAGATGGTCAAGGATAATGCACATGAAAAGAAGGAAAGCGATAAATTATGTGGTGTATCTAATTTGGCCTTACAACGGATGGATGAAAGGGAGCAAGTTTCTATTTCAAACCATATGAATTTGAAAAACACCGTGCACCTAGACGGTGGCAGACAATAGGTAAGTTCATAATTTATCTTTTTACAATACAATGTCGTGAGGATACTTTCCAATTCAATCCGAGGGTCTGGAGCCGCCCACATTGATGAGAGCTTTAAGTTCGTCCTAACCTGATAAAAGCATAGGTAGTCATTAGCAGGATGGTGCATGCGATTGCATAACAATTTTCTTTCAAGCGGCGGGATAACGTTATGGAAGGACCGTGTAGGGTAATTTTCTTATTTTGACTCTATTAGAGGGGATGCCGCAGTTTTTTGTATATTACCCGGTGTAATCTACATCATTGCCTTTATTAGTTTCCGAGACACAGAATGATAACGAAAGTAGCATGAAACATGTGAAGCTCTCGTGTTTGAGTCAAGAGAAACATATCGAGTGTCACCCTATCATTTGAGCCTTGAGCGAATATAATAGACGCTACCCTTACCAACGAGTAAGGTAGCAATAAGATGGAAATTATTCTAGCACCCTGTATAACTTGTATAATTGTAGATGGTGAATCTTTAGATGTCTTTTTGTGTAGGGGAATTGTGGGAAAAACCGACACTGTGGGTAAAACCAACACCCCACAACTTTCCCTAGAAATCAAATTTTTATTCATTTCATGACACTTTATTATTAGGACGATTATGTAGAGTATTTGAAAACAAATTGGATTTACGTTAGTACCCCGAACGCAATAAAAATAAACAAAACATACGACAGCAGCGTTCATACTCGTCTGGATGTAAGATTTTGTTAAGAGATTTTAAGGTTTTAACCAAACAAAAGCTTTTCAAATCACCACATTTTTCAGTACCTATTATTATCGGCCTTTCCTATAATCAACTGTGTGCATTGAACACGTGTTTGAGAAATTCAATATTTTTAGTTGCTTTTTAAAAAAGTGTGCGCTGTTGGGGTAAAACCGACACCATTTGGTTAGGTTAAAACTGACAAGCTGTTGCGACGGTTGTGTTTACTTGCGTTTCACTACGAAAGGCTTGAGATTTTTGTGACACTTCAATTACACTATTAGCACACTATAGTAATAGGAGGAATACACAGAAATACTTTTATTGTGTTTATTTCTTATAAGTCTCTTTAAACTCAAAAATTGGAATGTTTGCTTATCAGATTCTATTGAAGCTTTTGCTATTTCTGCAAAAAGCTCATCAAACCGAATTTCTAGTGTTCTCTTGGTTTGTCATAGATGAACTTTTTCACAGTGAGACAACGATCTGTTGTATATCCCGGTAGATCGTTGATGATCAGAGTCCCGGAAAATCAAAGTCTGAGCCAGGCAGTTTTGCTGCGAAGTGTGTCACTTATAAGTGAATGAATCTTATTAACAGAATGTAGAACGCTTGCAAATTATCTCTTACGAAAAAATGACACTAAAGGTTGCAATGATGAGCGTAAGGAATATTTGGAAATACCCATATCTAGAAATAACCCTATATCATGTAATATTCTTGTTTATAACACTACGCTTTCGTACTCTCTTCCCCTCACTAAATGATGAAGCTACAAAAAGCACATGTTTGCATCATACATATTCACACTTCATTACTCACACATATATCACATTTTTAATATAAAATGGAGCGAAAATAAATTAAAGGGGGTGTCGATTTTACCCCTATGCGGTGTCGGTTTTACCCGCAATGTCTACAAAAGGTCACTGTTTTCCAAGTTTTGCATTTAATGAAATTAATTTTTTGAAGCGCTGACAAAATTAAGCCTTGTTAAGAATTTTCTGAAGAAGAATTCTGCGTAGAAATTATAATTTTATTGGTTATGTGGCGGCAAACCAGAAAAAGTGTTAAGCTTAAGGTGTCGGTTTTAACCATAATTCCCCTACTTTCTTCTAGCCATGGTGTTCTTCTATGTTTGCGAGTCATATGTGACTATTGGCATTTTTAGACTCAGCTGTGCCACGGAGCAAGTACTGCACCTATGATAAAGTTCGGTAGCATAATTTGAATATGTTCCATAAACACATGCAAATTAAGATTGAAAACGGCTGTCTTTGTTGCATCGGTACAATGTTTCATGAAGAAGATAATGTGGAATTGCTAAACTTTTGCGATTTTGAATGCTGTATGTGTGTATTCAATAGTTTAAAAAATCCTTTACGGTTGGAAAGGGGGCTAATTAATTTTCGTTGTTTAGAGCAAGCGTCCTTTGTATTTACGGTATTACCGAACACCATAATTGGTCGGTGTTAAGTCAGACCGGACTAAGTCGTAAAATATCAAAAAATGAGATAATTATAGCAATGGATACAGAATTTCGTCAGCTACATTCGACTCTTGCCAGATTTGAAATATGTAACAATAAACAAGAATTACGGCAAAAATTAGTTTCCAATCATAATGTAAAGAATGCTGCGATTCAAACTTTAAACTCGTTTTTCTCGAAATCAATATTTTGTCACTTAGTCCGGTCTGACTTAACACCGACCAATTGGTGTTGGCATCGCTCCGATTTCGATTTCTCAGCATTTATTGAAAATACAGTAATATGTAATCGGCAATTCGCCTATTTGGAATTTCAAAATAAGATGCGCACTGTCATAAATGTAGATTTTTGCAAGTAATTGAAACATGGCGGATTGTGTTATGTTACCCAGCGCTGTTGTTGTAGAATATTTGCTGGTTAGTCGCCAATTCAAAGCTGGGGCGCAACGACTTGGATAGGGCGCAACAACCTGGATGGGGCGCAACGACATTGATGGGGTACGAAAACTATGACGCCACTATTCGTAAAGTGGACCGGAAAATGGGCGGCGTGAATGCAAACATAACTACTAAAATTACTAAATTGCTGCTTTTTGCTATGAAGGGTGCATTCCACATAAAAAACAATATCCGATTTCTTCGAAGAAAATTTCTCGCACCCTTTAACAAAAAAAAGTGTCAATTTTTTTTAAGTTTTTAAGCTTATGATTCAATAAATTGTACATATACCATAATAACCATAATGATAAATCGTAAACTTTACAATATATGGAAAGAAACTAAAATTAAAGTTGGATTTTTTATTGAGCTTAAGAGTTCGGAAATTAGTATAAACAAATTGATTATTTTTATATCTCGAACCACTTTTTACTTTCTAAATATTTGAAATCATGTTGGAAAGATAATCTCCCGGCACACCACGCGAGCCGCTCTGTTCCTGTTCTGTGTGCTAACCGGGCTCGCGAGCTGTGCTGTGTTGAAACGAGCTCGTGTGTCTGTTCTTATAAGAAGAGCGAGCCGCATAAGCCGAGAACGTGTGCTCGTCGCCTCACAAGCTCGTGTGCTTTACCGAGAACACGAGCTCGAAGTAAGAAGAACACGCTCGTGTTCGTCTTCTTGCTTCATCAAGAGCCGTGTGCTTCGTAGAACAGGCTCGTGTGCCGGCTCTGAGCTGCGAGCCGGCGGGCAATGGAGGATGTTTTATTTTCGTTTCGTTTTTAGCATCTCATTGATTGCTGCGCACCTCAACCTAGCCGGAATATTGGAAATAAATTTATTCATCAATTGATTGTTGGTGTAATAGAAAAGACAATTTGGATTGATGATATGTTTTTAGTCACTATTGATCTGGAATGATGAATTGATCGATGATTTATTGATAAGTGTGTGAAGTGGTTGGCATATCAGTCTTTTTTTTTCATAAAACGTTTATTTGACACGGCATTTGCAAAAGCTTTTTTACGCCGGGGTTTTTTTACATAACATGTTACAAAGGTTCTTAAGACTATCACGTTATAAAAAAATTCACTTTCTAATGCTAACACTGAGGATAATGAATGTTTTTAATTATACTCTATTTTCTTGAATTTCATTGTAAACCTATTGATAGTTTTTCTGTAATCTTTGTTTATTTTTTTTCTTTATTTATATCGTTTTATCTAACTTAACTAACTGCGAAGAAATCTAAATTGTTTGTGGGTAGCAAGGGAAAAAACTAGAAACATTGTGGGGATAATTATATTTGAATATTTATTGTTTTCAGGAAATGATAAATATGGCTCATGTATGTAAGATCTCGTAAAGCGAGGATATCACGAACAGGTACATAGGGTGGTTTTCTTCTGGCTCGTAAGGAGTCTATTAATTGGGATCTGGCTTCACGATATTCAGTGCAAGACCAAACAACATGTTCAATGTCTTCGTAACCCTCTCCGCAAGCACATTGATTATCTTCTGCGATCCCAATACGGCGGAGATGCGCATTCAACGTATAATGGTTGGACATGAGTCTAGACATCACACAAATGAAGTTTCGACTTACATCCAACCCTTTGAACCATGCCTTCGTTGATACTTTAGGGATAATTGAGCGCAACCACCGTCCCAGATCTCCATTGTCCCATGATGTTTGCCAACTAGTAAGCGTCCTCTGACGAGAAGCGAGAAATTCATTGAAGGCAAGAGGTCTTTCATAGATGTCACCGTCCAGCGCCCCTATTTTGGCTAAATTATCCGCTCTCTCATTACCCGGTATGGAGCAATGAGCGGGAATCCACACTAAGGTAATTTGATAAGATTTATTTGTTAATTTAGTTAAGTATTCTCGTATCTTCTTCAAAAAGAACGGAGCGTGATTATCAAGCTTTAATGAGCGTAGTGCCTTAATTGTGCTGAGGCTATCTGTGAGGATGAAATAATGGCTCGGAAGTAAAGTATCAATGATTTCCAGACTATAGTGAACTGCTGCTAGTTCGGCTGTATAAACGGAGGCAGGTTCTGCAAGCTTGAAAGAGATCGAGGTGTTATTGTTGAAAATACCGAAGCCAGTGGCCTCATTGATTCGTGACCCATCAGTGTAAAACATTTTATGGCAGTCAATGTGTTGGTATTTACTTATGAATATTTTAGGGATCTCCAGAGAGCGCTGGTGATCCGGGATTCCACGAATTTCCTCTTGCATGGACGTGTCGAAAAATAAAGTGGAATCGGGAGTATCTAGTATATTAACACATGTCAGAACATAACTAGAAGGCGTTATTTCTTGTGACATGTGATTGAAGTACACTGTCATGAATCTGGTTTGGGATTGAAGCTCGACAAATCTTTCGAAATTTTCAATAACAAGTGGATTCATAACCTCACATCGTATAAGTAAACGAGAGGAGAGATCCCAGAATCGATCTTTTAAGGGAAGAACTCCCGCTAGTACTTCAAGACTCATCGTATGTGTCGATTGCATGGAACCTAAGGCGATTCGTAAACAACGATACTGTATTCGTTCCAATTTAATAATGTGAGTGTTTGCAGCTGAACGGAAACAGAAGCACCCATATTCCATTACTGAAAGTATCGTTGTTTGATACAATCTTATCACGTCACTTGGATGAGCACCCCACCAAGATCCGGTTATTGTTCGGAGAAAATTTATCCTTTGTTGGCACTTCTTTATCAGATACCTAATGTGGCCTCCCCATGTACCTTTAGAATCGAACCAAATTCCGAGATATTTAAAGGTCATGACTTGGGCTATTGTTCTACCAACCAACTGAAGCTGAAGCTGAGCTGGATCACGCTTCCTTGAAAAAACAACCAACTCTGTTTTCTCCGTAGAGAAATCGATGCCTAACTTCAAAGCCCAACTTGATAAATTATCCAAACTATCTTGCAGTGGTTGTTGTAAATTTATGGCTTTTGGTCCCGTAACAGAAACCACGCCATCATCTGCAAGTTGCCTTAGAGTGCATGGGCTGACAATACAATTATCAATGTCATTCACATAAAAATTGTAGAGAAGGGGGCTTAAACAAGAACCTTGTGGGAGACCCATGTAACTTATTCTGAATGTTTCCAAATCGCCATATGAAAAATGCATGTGCTTTTCTGACAATAAGTTGTATAAATAATTATTTAATGTTGGTGAAAGACCACATTGATGTAGTTTCTCTGAGAGAACATCAATGGAAACAGAGTCGAATGCTCCTTTTATGTCTAAGAACACAGACGCCATTTGTTCTTTTTTTGCGTAAGCTAGTTGGATTTCTGACGAAAGTAGCGCCAGACAATCATTCGTTCCCTTTCCCCTCCGAAAACCAAACTGGGTATCTGATAGCAAGCCGTTCGCCTCAACCCAATTGTCGAGACGTCGTAGGATAATTTTTTTCCAACAATTTCCTGATGCAGGATAGCATTGCAATCGGTCGATACGCGTTATGGTCGGAGGCTGGTTTTCCCGGTTTTGGAATGGCGATAACTCTCACTTGTCTCCAGTCGTGCGGGACAATGTTCTGCTGAAGAAGCTTATTGAATAAATTCAACAAGCGTCTTTTTGCTAGGTCAGGCAGATTCTTCACCAAGTTGAATTTAATTCTGTCTGGACCCGGAGCATTATTGTTGCATGAGAGGAGTGCAATTGAGAATTCCATCATTGTCAAAGGCGAATCTATGGAATCGTTACTTGTGGGAGCATCGCGAATGATTTTCTGCGCAGGAGCAGAATCTGGACAAACTTTCTTCGCAAAATTAAATATCCAGCGATTCGAAAAATCTTCGCTTTCATTAGTTACGTTTCGATTCCTCATTCTTCTGGCTGTGTTCCAAAGAGTACTCATTGATGTTTCTCTTGACAAGCCATCAACGAAACGTCTCCAATAACTAGACTTTTTGGCACGACGGGCACTGTCAAATTTGTTTTATAAAATCGAATAATTTTCAAAGTTTGCACGTGTACACCCTTTCCGTTTCATAATTTCTTTGTAAGCAACTTGTTTAGCTTCATATGCATCCGAGCACTCTTTGTCCCACCAGGGATTAGGAGGCCGGCTATTTATGGTCATGCTAGGATTGCATATCGTTTGGGTTTGTTCTGCTGCTTCAATAATCAAACCCGCTAGAAATTCATATTCTTTGGTAGGTGGTAGCTCTTCCGTCGAAACAAGAGAAGTGGAAATTAAAGATTGGTATTTTTTCCAATCAATATTTCGTGTCAAGTCATAAGGGACATTGATTGAATTCGTGAGGCCTAATTCACCGTTAATTGAAATAACGACTGGCAAATGATCGCTACCGTGAGGATCAGGTACAACCTTCCACGTGCAATCTAACCGAAGTGATGTCGAGCATAGAGATAGATCTAATGCACTTGGTCATGCGGGTGGTCTGGGAATGCGTGTTGCTTCGCCTGTATTTAAAACTGTCATATTGAGCTCGTCACAAACATTGTATATCAAAGAGGATCGATTATCATTGAAGAGGGAACCCCACAATACTCCGTGTGAGTTGAAGTCTCCCAGTATCAGCCGCGGAGCAGCCATGGATTCCACTGCCTCAAAAATCTGACCTTGTCCAATTTGAGCTTTGGGAGGTATATATTTAGAAGCGATAGACATGTCTTTGCCTTTAATGTTCGTTTGGACAGCTACAGCCTCAATGCCTGCAAACAAGGGGATGTTAATTCTATAGAAAGAATAGCACTTTTTAATTCCTAGAAGCACTCCTCCATACGGGGTGTCTCGGTCTAAGCGAATAATGTTGAAATCATTCAAGTTGAAATTAATGTTTGAGGTAAGCCATGTTTCACATAAAGCAAAAGCATCGCATTTCAAATTATGCAGCAAAATTTTTAAGGAGTCAATTTTAGGTATGATACTTCTGCAATTCCACTGTAAAACTGTGATGGAATCTTTCATTGGAGGAGGTGAATTACCCATTGCAAGATACAATCGCTGCAAGGATGGGCCATTGAACAATCAGCTGCTCTGAAAATGTTCTAATTGTTGGGAGGAACGCTGAAAGTATACTTTTTAGTGGTTCAGAAATATTGAATGCTTTGAAAATCCAATCAACAATTTCAGAAAATTTCACTAAACCTATCCCCGGTTGAGGCTCGGAGGAAGTTGAAGTTTTATTATTTCCAGTAATGGTGTTCTGTTTGGATTGTACATTACCGAAACCGGGAGGGACTGGCTTCGGTATTGCATCGGAATTCTTTAGCTTTGGCCGCAATTTATTTGTTGGAGGAGAAATTTTAAGGCCCTTGCTTGGTAGTTTGGGAAAAGAGGATTGTTTTCTTTTCCTGGATCCTCTAGGTAAAACAAATGATGTACCTTCGGACGCTTCGTCAGAGTCAGACTCTTTCGGCAATAGATTAGCGTATCTGTTTTCTGGGACCGTGGGTTCAGGAGTAGCATTTTTTAGTATTTCTGCATAAGAGCGCTTAGATCTCTCCTTCAAGGATCGTTTAATTTTCTCCTCCCGCAATTTATATATGGGAGATGCAAGGAGCTCGTGTGAAGTTTCTCCGCAATGTAAACATTTTTCTAAGTTTTTATTGCATGTATCCTCTTGATGAGGCCCCCCACATTTGCCACACCATACCTTATTGGAACAGTAAGTGGCTGTGTGGCCAAGCTGTTTACAATTGAGGCAATTCATCACACGAGGGATGAAAAGGCGAACGGGGAGACGAATTTTATTAATAAGAACATGGCTAGGCAAAGCAGACCCAGCGAAAGTTACACGAAATGAATAGGATGGTCGGTAAACTTTTTTTCTCTTCTTCATGTGATACTGAGTACAATTGCTTACAATCGAGTATTTTTACCTTATTAAGTAGGGCGTTCTTGAAACAACCAACACCATGCTTCAGTATATCCTCGGCAGTGAGGCTGGGTTCGGAGATGACTCCATCGCATTCTATATCGCGCGAAAGTATATAAACTTTATATTCACGCGTGAAGAGTTCGCAGGCTACTATCTCGTTAGCTTATCTAATGTTATCAATGCTAACTCGAAGTTTATCTTTATTTACTTTCACGATCTCTGTTACAGCAGAAAATCGTGAAGTCAGATCCCGTGCAATTTGCACAAGGTTTAATGGCTTTCCTTTCCGCCTGAAGAAAACTTGCCAAGGTTCAGAAGACCCTTGGGGGTATAATTTTATTCTAAGGGGAGTTGAGGGA
Source organism: Topomyia yanbarensis (assembly GCF_030247195.1). Lineage (NCBI taxonomy): Eukaryota > Metazoa > Arthropoda > Insecta > Diptera > Culicidae > Topomyia > Topomyia yanbarensis. Next base: position 269,839,610 of record NC_080671.1, read on the forward strand.
GGGGGATCAGAAGAATTTTGCTCTTGTGAAATGGAAGATTCCATCTCACTATCCTCCATCTCGCCTACCATACACAGTAAGTAAATTAAATACTAACACTAGCAAAATTGTATTAAAATCTACCTGTCCTTCGAAGAGTTGCAGATTCACGCTGTCTCCCTCTGTCACGCTCGGGTTGAACACAGCGCAACCACCACTACCAAGATGGAGCCGCTGTTTACCTGTGGGTCCAGGGGTATTTCCTTACTACGCAGCGTGGCTAGGTACACAAATACACAAAAGCCCGTTTCTGCACTAGCACAGATGAATAAGTGATGATGAAGCGAGACGCTTCACCAACAAGATGCAGCTCTGTCTCACTTAGCGCCGACTGTATGCAGCGTAACCACTACCACCACCAAGGTGGGGCCGCCGCTTACCTGTGGGTCCAGAGGTATTCCCCTACTACGCAGCGTGGCTAGGTAAACAAATACTCAAAATCCCGTATCTGCACTAATACGGATGAATGAATGATGATGAAGCGAGCCGCTTCACCAACCAGATGCAGCGCTGTCTCACTCCTTCGCAAGCGCCGGTTGTATGCATCGCAACTACTACTACCACCAAGGTGGGGCGCCGCTTACCTGAGACTTCGTTGCCTTCGCACCAACACTCGCTTATCGCGTGGTACCACCACCAAACGACCGCTCTCGCAGCCAACAATCCTGCCTGTCTCCGCACCAACACGGTATCAAATACTGACACGGTACACAAACTTCTAGCCTATTCACGGCTTGCACAGCCTTGGTTGCTACAACCAATCAGCAAACACAACCTTTCAAGGCGAAGGTTAAAACTGTTATGATGGCATATCAGTCTTTCTTATTTTGTCCCATTTTACCGTCAAAGTATTTGTCATTGAATTCAACATAAGTAAATATTTCCAAATGAATCGCTTTCAAATTACAAATGGTCGGTGTTAGGTCAGACCGACTAAGTGATAATTTATTGATTACGAGAAAAATGAGTTTAAAGTTTGAATCGCAGCAGCCTTTACATTATAATTAGAAATTGATTTTCGCCATAATTCTTTCTTATTGTTACATATTTCAAATCTGGCAAAAGTCGAATGTAGCTACAGAAATTCTTTATCAAGTGCTATCATTATCGCATTTTTTGATGTTTTGCGACTTAGTTCGGTCTGACTTAAGACCGACCAAATTTGACATCAAACCTAGCGTGCCGTTCATATCATATGGACTCAAATGAAAATCGTATTAATCGCAATAGCCACTATTCCGTTTGAAAAATAAGATTATCATAATACCACTTAATTCAGCAAACTAATCAGTTCGATCATTATTTGTACAAAGAAGTTTTTGTAGTCGTAAATGTGAGCTTTAGTAACAAACAATATTTTATGACTGGTGGCATCTAAACAGGCTAGTGTAACAGTAGGTACTCCACGATTATTGGAGCGTTCAACCTACCAATGTGAGAAAACTTTTTCTTTTGATTTTTTTGCTCTATACTGCCCATTCAAGCATAAGAGTCCCATATTAAAAAAAAACAGTAAGTCGAAACAAACGCTGTTCAAGATTTAAATTTTAATTGAGCCTTATGGATGTTTTGGTATTTTTTCCATATTTTCTGAACAAACCTGGTAATCTTATTTGTGCATTGGGATTCAGTGATGATACAGAATACAATCCAACAGATAGCTCATTTTCGACAAAAATCTATATGGGACTTTTAGGTTTTAATGGGCAGCATAGCAGATATTCAAATTTTTAGCTTAGCCTACAAATTTTGTTGGTTTTTATACGCACAATAAAATTAGAATTCCGTCATTTATTGGCTGACACGATCATTAAAAGTGGGATTGCTGGTCAGTAATGACATTATTTATGCTTCATGTAAGGGTCCCTTTTTGATCTTTTGGATGCGAAAATCCTTTTTCATGTAGGAACTATAAATATATCACATAGTATTTATAAAATCTAATAAGAACCGAAGTGCGCCACTGCCGAATTCAACTCTCGTGATGCATCGTTTGTTTGTGTTTGGAAATTCTAGAAACAATGCCGAATGGAGGGGAGTTGGTAAAAATGCTATAAATAACAGCACTTCAAAAAATTTATTTCAAATTGTATACGTGTTTCTCGAGTAATCAGTGACTTTTTACCAAGATTTCATGATGTCGTCCCAGAACAAAAAGCGGAAGCAGGAAATTTCTGATGCGTCGCAGATTATCCATAATCAGTTTGAATTAAGAGACAAAACGATGTTGTGTCTTCACTGCAACAAGGAAATCGCAAAGAAAAGCAGTAATTCAAAGCGCCATCTTCAGCTTGTGCATAAAGACTTACATTTTAAACTGATCCCTGGCGAATCTCTGAGTAATACTCCAGAAGGTACGGTGGGTACCAGTAACCGTTTTCAATCCAAGATAGTTGTAAGGATGGATCGAAATTTCTACATCAAGTCATGTGTAAAAGCGGTGACGTCAGGAAGCCTACCGTTCAACGTGTTTGAGAAGCCGGGCTTAACAGATATTTTGAAACGAATTGAAAAACTTGTATTACAAGGAAAAACATAGCTTCCAAAGTGGAATATACGTCTACGGTGTTCCAGAAAACAAGTGCTACGGAACTGAAAAACAAATTATTTTGTTTGGAAATGGATTCGGCAACACGAAAGGGCAGGAGTATTCTGGGAATCAACGCGCAGTATCTTAGTGGAAAGGTAGTTACCATTCGCACCGTGGGTCTTGTGGACATAAAAGTGGCGCAAACAGCAGAAAATATTAGAAAAGAGGCTCTTTCTATATTGGCCCGATTTGATGTGGAAATTGATCAAGTAAGTAAACTATAAATATTTCAATTCATTTGTGGCGAACGTAGGTATACGCGATAACCACAGACAACGGTGCCAACTTCATCAAAGCAGCAGAGCTCCTTCAAAGCGATCAACACGTAGAGCCGGAAGATGACGAAACTTTAGTACTAGAGCCGTACCCAGAGGAGTCTTGCACAGATTTCAGGTACGAAGATATTAGTGAAATCCAGCAAGTCAATGTAGATGATGAGGATGAACAGACAACTGTTTTGGTTATGGAAGGATTTTTAACCGGTATTCGTTGTGCTGCGCATACTGTTCAACTTGCGGTTTATGACACGATGAAAACTTTGAAATTATCGAAAAAACGTGCATTTGTTAGAGACGTGGCTAAAAATCTTCGGCGCAAATCGTTTAGAAATGAGTACGCGCAGGCCAATCGCAAAATTCCAACGCTAGATGTCGAAACCAGAAGGAATTCCGCATTCACAATGGTCAACTTTTTTGCTGAAAATGAAGATTTCATCAAGCAAATCATAAAAAATAGTCGTGAGGTGGTGATAACCGAAAATATCTGGGCATTTATTTATGATTTTTCAAAGTCTTTTCATAGAATTTATATTGCAACTTTAAAATTGCAATCCGCCAGCTTGACAATGAGGGACTTATTTATAATTCTGGTTTCAACTACGTTGGAATTGAGTGAAATCAAGTCTAATATATGAGCAACTCTCATTCGCGGCATTGAGAAAAGGCAAAAATCCCTTATTGAAAATCCTGCCTTCTTAGCTGCGATTTACATGGATCCAAGGATCAATTTTGCGCCATCAGATTTCATGACTGAAGCAAACAAGAAAATTGCAATACAGCATCTTCTGCAACTATCTCAACAACTCAAAATACATCATTCTGTGCCTAATCTGTCAGAAACATCAACTCCAGGAACATCAAAATTAGAAGCAATGCTTCAAGAAAAACATGCGTGTGTAACTGGTAAAGCAGAACCAATTGAGCAAAAAATAATAAAACTGCAGCTATCGAACCGTCTACCGACAGACGAAAACGTTCTTGATTACTGGTACGAACGACGAGCAAAAGAACCTGAACTGTTTGCATTATCGCAAGTGGCTCTATCTGTTCCTGCCACACACGTCTCAGTGGAACGTGCATTCAGTGTACTGGGTATGATTCTCAATGATCGCCGGCTTAATTTGTTGGAAAATAATTTGGAAATGGTTTTGTTTGTCAAGTTAAATGAGAATTTATTTGACTTAGTTGAGCTCAATTATGAAAACGAATAATGATGTTGCACTTCAAAAGAAATATTTTAATTTGTTTTGAATAATAAAATATAATTATAAGAATAAATAACTTGAGTGTTCTAATACTTGGATTGAATTAATTATTGATTCCTTCATAAGCTAATGGCGTTCGTTAATTGGTTGGCAAATAAGTAATAATTGCTTATTCATTATCTTTAGTATAGCATATATATCTCCGTTAACTCTAATTCCTCGCAAAAGTTCGTAATAGTTGATAATTTATGTATTGTAACGAATGAGTAACCCACTTCGAAGCCGGGAATAACGTAAATGGGTAATTCGATTACCTTCTAACATGAAAATAGCGAAGGATTCCAAGGTTTACACTGCTATAACCAAAACAACAAAGGTGATATACAAGACATACAAGAAAAAAAATATGAATCAAATATAATTGCAATGATTTGATCCAGATATCGATTCAGATCATTCGAAAGGTAAATAAAGATTACAGATTTTATTGCCAACACTGAGCATTAACCCACGACAATTCTCCAACACGGACAAACATGAACTCTAAATTTGACAGCACCGCAGGTACTTCGTTTTTAGTAGAATTTGCAAAATATTAGATATGTACAAAGATTTTTGCATCCAAAGCATTTAACCGTGTATATAGAATATAATCAGGATAAGCGTTGCTTGCAAATTTGAATATCAGCTACTACCTACTACTAGCTAGTACCTACTGTTACACTAGCCTGTTTAGATGCCACCAGTCATAAAATATTGTTTCTTACTAAAGCTCATATTTACATCATGCGACTACAAAAACCTCTTCGTACAAATAATGATCGAACTGATTAGTTTGCTGAATTAAGTGGTATTATGATAATCTTATTTTTCAAACGGAATAGTGGCTATAGCGATTAATACTATTTTCATTTGAGTCCATATGATATGAACGGCACGCTAGATTTGATTTCATATTTGGTCGGTCTTAAGTCAGACCGAACTAAGTCGCAAAACATCAAAAAATGCGATAATGATAGCACTTGATAAAGAATTTCTGTGGCTACATTCGACTTTTGCCAGATTTGAAATATGTAACAATATGAAAAAATTATGGCGAAAATCAATTTCTAATTATAATGTAAAGGGTGCTGCGATTCAAACTTTAAACTCATTTTTCTCGTAATCAATAAATTGTCACTTAGTCCGGTCTGACCTAACACCGACCATTTGTAATTTGAAAGCGATTCATTGGAAATATTTACTTATGTTGAATTCAATGACAAATACTTTGACGGTAAAATGGGACAAAATAAGAAAGACTGATATGCCAGCCACTTCACACACTTATCAATAAATCATTGATCAATTCATCATTCCAGATCAATAGTGGCTAAAAACTACAAGGGGCAGCCCTATGGGGTTGCACGAAATGTAGACGTAGGACTATACTACTTAATGTAAAATATTTATTTTCTTAGTACTTAGTGTGTGGGAAAAAAACACCCGGACCTGTGAAGAAAAATCAAATTTTAGACAATATAATCATATCTCATGTATAGAACAAGCTTTCTAGTTGGTCTCAAACAGATCCTAAAAGTTCAAACACCCATGGATAACCCCAAGCTTGTAGATGTGTTTCGATGCCACAGGATTGTAAAATGGTTAATATTACGTCATGAAAATTCGATTCTTCCGTGACAATTTTTTTTGCCTGCAAAATGACCTGTGTGTATACAAAGCTCATGATTTGTTGGGATATTAGCAATGATCGGAAAATGCTTTCCAACGCTGCGCATTGCATACATACAGGACATTTTGCAGGTCACCAGAAGCTGTTCATTTTAACACCACATGTTCATTTTACCCACTCGCTATAAACATGAGTCAACGCTGATGATGATGGGTAGAACGAAAGAGACAACTAGTACCACCACTATTAGCGCATTTCACCAAAATTCTACGCGGCCTTTCCCGATTGAAAGGAACGGCCACGCTTAGCCCATCTGTCATAATATCGTAATTTTGCATAGCGAAGGGTTGAATGATAACACATAATTTTGTTCCAAAAAACAGCCTACGTTACGCAACACTTTGTGCAGGTTGATTATACCAGTTGCAAGTGGGGCCAAATTCACCAAGTTCCGTAAAATTCCTTTTAAATTACAGAAAAAAAAATTGCTTAAAATTGCTTGTATGAACTAAACTAATTAATCAAATCCTGTTTTAAAAACTGTCCTTGCGTTTAAACCAAAATGGGAAGGTTATTACTACCACTACATTACTTAATTTCAAGCGCAAATAGCAAATACATGTGCTAGTTAAACCAAAAATTTACTGGCAACATTACAGCGGCATTTAGGAAGCAGTTTGAGCGGTCGCCTGTTGGACGACACAGGGTAGCGTCCTTCATACTAGACTTCTAGCTCAGCTACACTGGCTATAAAAAACACGGCTCAGTGATCTGCTTCGCCAGCTGTTCAACAAGGAACTGAGCGTGTCTGGCCAAGTCCGTTCTTTAAATAGTCGATGATGACGTCATTCATAGAAGCGTTGCGCGCTAGGTATACCAATCCGTCGTACAGGGCTTGGGAAGCGCTATCTTCTGTGTGTTGATGCGCGATATTTTGACAAGGTTGTATATTATTTAATTTTTTAATGCTATGATATCAAAAATCTTTGGGTTTATCTATTGGAATCTATTCTTAGAAGTATTTCGGGGCTATTTGTGCAAAAAAATTGAAAATTTATCGTGGGATGGCTGAATTATATGCTTTTAAAATTGGACCATTTTTCGTTACATACCATTTTTGTAGAATTTGCAGAGTGCACCCCCATATCGAAAACAAAGACGTAGTCCTACGTCAAAACATATCATCAATCCAAATTGTCTTTTCTATTACACCAACAATCAATTGATGAATAAATTTATTTCCAATACTCCGGCTAGGTTGAGGTGCGCAGCAATCAATGAGATGCTAAAAACGAAACGAAAATAAAACATCCTCCATTGCCCGCCGGCTCGCAGCTCAGAGCCGGCACACGAGCCTGTTCTACGAAGCACACGGCTCTTGATGAAGCAAGAAGACGAACACGAGCGAGTTCTTCTTACTTCGAGCTCGTGTTCTCGGTAAAGCACACGAGCTTGTGAGGCGACAAGCACACGTTCTCGGCTTATGCGGCTCGCTCTTCTTATAAGAACAGACACACGAGCTCGTTTCAACACAGCACAGCTCGCGAGCCAGGTAAGAACAGTAACGCGAGCAGAACGTGTTCTGGGACATCACTGATTCATATGGAAATCTGAATACTTCATGAGATATTTCAATAATACCAATAAAGCAAGGCTACTTTATAGTAGACACCCTGTGATATAAACTTACAAAATGGTTTGTAAATCTGATGTGAATTTTGTGTGTTTTAACGTGGTGATGGCAAAGTCCTGTTTTCAAACATACGCCCTTAACGAACCCCTGGAACTGTTACTGTTGAGGTATTGGGGCGGTAGTCTAGTACATAATATGCTAACCCTTAACATATGCTTCGTTTAACAAGCTGAGCCACTCTAGGACTGAAATATACCTCAATTAAGGGGTTATATACAAAGTTGTGGCGAAAAAGTGAGCTAAGTTCGTGATTTTTTAAAGTGCTTTATACAAATTTTATTAGAAAAAGCGAAAGACAGTTCGTTGGTAGTATTATCGAAGTTTGAAAAAACAAGTTGAATTAAAAAAAATATTCAAGATTGGCGGAGTTTCGGCCCATCCCCGAAGCGTAGTTTTTGGCAGAGGTTTGCGATGAACGGTCTCCAAGCCGAACCGCTCAACTGAAATCAAAAAAGTGAACTGATTATTTAAGAAAAATGTATTGTGGTGAACTTGAACGGAGCGGTTTCCCAATAAAAAAGAATTTTCTGCAAAAAAATAATGTTGAGCACAAAAATGGGGTTTTAACCAAAAGTTCATTGCATCACGTTTACCGCAACGGTACTTTTTGTGTAAATTTTTGTGTCAACTTCATTTGTGAATTAACAAGCGCGCTGCGAACCGACTATAGTTTGAAATCTAGTTCTCCGATCTGGATAAAATTTCGCACATAATTTTTTTAAGTTTGTACTTTCAGAATATTCAATAATTTTTTTTTGATTTTTTGAGTTCCAACTTTGTATATAATCCCTTAACGATGAAGGTGAAAACTTCTTGATTTTTTAGTGCATGAGCTAAATAATTTCATTTTGTTACTTTAAAACCGATTTAATCCACCTAGCAGTGAGATGAGACATTTCTTATACATTTCCCTATTGGATTAGTTTGCAGAACTCACGAGAAGGCACCCAACTAGAGGTGGAATGAAAACAGTTTCTAGTCTTGCACGAATAAAATCTCGAATAAACTGAATAAATTATAGAAATCAATAAAACGACCGAAATAAAAAAGTAAACCAAAAAATGAAATAATAGGTTTTTAAATTCATAAAATAAGTAGAAAAAATTATATAAATCAAAATTATAAAATACGCGAATCATATTAGATTAGGTTATTAAATAAAAATAAAGATTACATTTGGAAATAGTTATAAGATTAATAAAACAAATTGACTCATACTAACAAATTCAATGAAATATAACGAATGACTGAACAAAAAATGCATAAAATTAAAGATATGAATAAAATGAATCAAAAGAATCAAATGAATAAAATGAATCAAATGAATCAAATGAATCAAATGAATCAAATGAATCAAATGAATCAAATGAATCAAATGAATCAAATGAATTAAATGAATTAAATGAATTAAATGAATCAAATGAATCAAATGAATCAAATGAATCAAATGAATCAAATGAATCAAATTAATCAAATTAATCAAATTAATCACATTAATCAAATTAATCAAATGAATCAAATGAATCAAATGAATCAAATGAATTAAATGATTCAAATGATTCAAATGATTCAAATGAATCAAATGATTCAAGTAATTCAAATGATTCAAATGATTCAAATGATACAAATGATTCAAATGAATCAAATAAATCAAATGAATCAAATGAATCAAATGAATCAAAGGAAACAAATGAATCAAATGAATCAAATGAATCAAATGAATCAAATGAATCAAATGAATCAAATGAATCAAATGAATCAAATGAATCAAATGAATCAAATGAATCAAATGAATCAAATGAATCAAATGAATCAAATGAATCAAATGAATCAAATGAATCAAATGAATCAAATGAATCAAATGAATCAAATGAATCAAATGAATCAAATGAATCAAATGAATCAAATGAATCAAATGAATCAAATGAATCAAATGATTCAAATGAATCAAATGAATCAAATGAATCAAATGAATCAAATGAATCAAATGAATCAAATGAATCAAATTAATCAAATTGATCAAATGAGTCAAATGAATCAAATGAATCAAATGAATGAAATGATTCAAATGATTCAAATGAATCAAATGAATGAAATGAATCAAATGAATCAAATATATCAAATAAATCAAATGAATCAAATGAATCAAATAAATCAAATGAATCAAATGAATCACATGAATCAAATGAATCAAATGAATCAAATTAACCAAATTAATCAAATGAATCAAATGAATCAAATGAATCAAATGAATCAAATGAATCAAATGAATCAAATGAATCAAATGAATCAAATGATTCAAATGAATCAAATGAATTAAATGATTCAAATGATTCAAATGAATCAAATGATTCAAATGAATCAAATGATTCAAGTGATTCAAATGAATCAAATAAAAAAAATAAATCAAATGAATCAAATGAATCAAATGAATCAAAGGAAACAAATGAATCAAATGAATCAAATGAATCAAATGAATCAAACGAATCAAATGAATCCAATGAATCAAATGAATCAAATGAATCAAATGAATCAAATGAATCAAATGAATCAAATGAATCAAATGACTCAAATGAATCAAATGAATCAAACGAATCAAATGAATCAAATGAATTAAAGGAATCAAATGAATTAAATGAACCAAATGAATGAAATGATTCAAATGAATCAAATGAATCAAATGAATCAAATGAATAAAATGAATCAAATGAATCAAATGAATCAAATAAATCAAATGAATCAAATGAATCAAATGAATCAAATGAATGAAATCAATCAAATGAATCAAATGAATCAAATGAATCAAATGAATCAAATGAATCAAATGAATCAAATGAATCAAATGAATCAAATGAATCAAATGAATCAAATGAATCAAATGAATCACATGAATCAAATGAATCAAATGAATCAAATGAATCAAATGAATCAAATGAATCAAATGAATCAAATGAATCAAATGAATCAAATGAATCAAATGAATCAAATGAATCAAATGAATCAAATGAATCAAATAAATCAAATGAATTAAATTATTCAAATGAATCAAATGAATCAAATGAATCAAATGAATCAAATGAATCAAATGAACCAAATGAATCAAATGAATCAAATGAATCAAATGAATCAAATGAATCAAATAAATCAAATAAATCAAATGAATCAAATTAATCAAATGAATCAAATAAATCAAATGAATCAAATGAATCACATGAATCAAATGAATCAAATGAATCAAATGAATCAAATAAATCAAATGAATCAAATGAATCAAATGAATCAAATGAATCAAATGAATCAAATGAATCAAATGAATCAAATGAATCAAATGAATCAAATGAATCAAATGAATCAAATGAATCAAATAAATCAAATGAATCAAATGAATCAAATGAATCAAATGAATCAAATGAATCAAATGAATCAAATGAATGAAATCAATCAAATGAATCAAATGAATCAAATGAATCAAATGAATCAAATGAATCAAATGAATCAAATGAATCACATGAATCAAATGAATCAAATGAATCAAATGAATCAAATGAATCAAATAAATCAAATGAATCAAATTATTCAAATGAATCAAATAAATCAAATGAATCAAATGAATCAAATGAATCAAATGAATCAAATGAATCAAATGAATCAAATGAATCAAATGAATCAAATGAATCAAATGAATCAAATGAATCAAATGAATCAAATGAATCAAATGAATCAAATGAATCAGATGAATCAAATGAATCAAATGAATCAAATGAATCAAATGAATCAAATGATTCAAATTAATCAAATGAATTAAATGATTCAAATGAATCAAATGATTCAAGTGATTCAAATGATTCAAATGAATCAAATAAATCAAATAAATCAAATGAATCAAATGAATTAAATGAATCAAAGGAAACAAATGAATCAAATGAATCAAATGAATCAAATGAATCAAATGAATGAAATGAATCAAATGAATCAAATGAATCAAATGAATCAAATGAATCAAATGAATCAAATGAATCAAATGAATCAAATGAATCAAATGAGTCAAATGAATCAAATGAATCAAATGAATCAAATGAATCAAATGAATCAAATGAATCCAATGAATCAAATGAATCAAATGAATCAAATGAATCAAATGAATCAAATGAATCAAATGAATCAAATGAATCAAATGAATCAAATGAATCAAATGAATCAAATGAATCAATCGAATCAAATGAATCAAATGAATTAAAGGAATCAAATGAATTAAATGAACCAAATGAATGAAATGATTCAAATGAATCAAATGAATCAAATGAATCAAATGAATCAAATGAATCAAATGAATCAAATGAATCAAATGAATCAAATGAATCAAATGATTCAAATGAATCAAATGAATCAAATGAATCAAATGAATCAAATTAATCAAATTAATCAAATGAATCAAATGAATCAAATGAATCAAATGAATCAAATTAATCAAATTGATCAAATAAATCAAATGAATCAAATGAATCAAATGAACCAAATGAATAAATTGATTCAAATGATTCAAATGAATCAAATGAATCAAATGAATCAAATAAATCAAATAAATCAAATAAATCAAATAAATCAAATGAATCAAATGAATCAAATGAATCAAATAAATCAAATGAATCAAATGAATCACATGAATCAAATGAATCAAATGAATCAAATTAATCAAATTTACCAAATGTATCAAATGAATCAAATGAATCAAATGAATCAAATGAATCAAATGAATCAAATGAATCAAATGAATCAAATGAATCAAACGAATCAAATGATTCAAATGAGTTAAAGGAATCAAATGAATTAAATGAACCAAATGAATGAAATGATTCAAATGAATCAAATGAATCAAATGAATCAAATGAATCAAATGAATCAAATGAATCAAATAAATCAAATGAATCAAATGAATCAAATGAATCAAATGAATCAAATGAATCAAATGAATCAAATGAATCAAATGAATCAAATGAATCAAATGAATCAAATGAATCAAATGAATCAAATGAATGAAATCAATCAAATGAATCAAATGAATCAAATGAATCAAATGAATCAAATGAATCAAATGAATCAAATGAATCAAATGAATCAAATGAATCAAATGAATCAAATGAATCAAATGAATCAAATGAATCAAATGAATCAAATGAATCACATGAATCAAATGAATCAAATGAATCAAATGAATCAAATGAATCAAATGAATCCAATGAATCAAATGAATCAAATGAATCAAATGAATCAAATGAATCAAATGAATCAAATGAATCAAATGAATCAAATGAATCAAATGAATCAAATGAATCAAATTATTCAAATGAATCAAGTGAATCAAATGAATCAAATGAATCAAATGACTCAAATGAATCAAATAAATCAAATAAATCAAATGAATCAAATGAATCAAATGAATCAAATGAATCAAATAAATCAAATGAATCAAATGAATCACATGAATCAAATGAATCAAATGAATCAAATGAATCAAATGAATCAAATGAATCAAATGAATCAAATGAATCAAATGAATCAAATGAATCAAATGAATCAAATGAATCAAATAAATCAAATGAATCAAATGAATCAAATGAATCAAATGAATCAAATGAATCAAATGAATCAAATGAATCAAATGAATCAAATGAATCAAATAAATCAAATGAATCAAATGAATCAAATGAATCAAATGAATCAAATGAATGAAATCAATCAAATGAATCAAATGAATCAAATGAATCAAATGAATCAAATGAATCAAATGAATCAAATGAATCACATGAATCAAATGAATCAAATGAATCATATGAATCAAATGAATCAAATGAATCAAATAAATCAAATGAATCAAATTATTCAAATGAATCAAATGAATCAAATGAATCAAATGAATCAAATGAATCTGATGGCGCTTACCGAGACCCTACGTTGTGTCCTTTTTGTTCCTCGCCAGAATCTGTCCGGCGTCGTGATGGCGGTAACTGGGCTAATCACCCTAACTGCAGTGCAAGGCAACTCACCGGCGAGAAGATGCAACAGCGACGGTAGAAAGCAACAGCAAACAGCAGCAACAGAGCAGAAGCGGATAACAGCGGGCAACACAAAACGTTAAATCACACACGTTCTAACGAAAGAAAACTTTATTCCGTTCTGAACTTTCACTTTACTTGATAATTGTACAACTAGTAATAAACTCAGAAATTTTGCTGATCTTGTTCGCATGCAGGTTTAATTTAGACTGTCTGATGATCCCGACCGATCGATGCACGAAGGCGATGATCGCAAACCGGGTTGCCAGAAGGGCTATAGAAACTGGCATAACTCTACGGCCGTTAGCACCATTAGCACGTGAAACGCAATGCTGCGTATTACGGTTGCCAACATTTCAGTACGGTACAACTTACTCGCCGCCTTGAACGATTGTGTTCAACATAATAAACGTAAACAATAAACATTATAACTTATAGCTAGGCAAAATAAATTTTCACTTCTTATAAACTAACACTTTTTTCTAATTTTCAGCTTATTCTAGTGGTGTATCCGGACTCCGTTGGGCCGGTTGTGGGTTGTTGGCCATCGTTAAACATCCTTCTGCTTCTGGGGCTGTCGTTGTGCACGGTAACAGGCAGATTTTTGTAATCGGTCGAGTGATGATACCGCGGTCAGTACGAAGTGATACAACTCGCGTAAGTTGATCCTTTCCTGGCAGGACTGATTCGATGCGAGCGAGTGGCCAACGAATTGGTGGTTGCAGATCGTCAACGATGATGACTAGTTTGCCAGGGATAATTTCGTCGTTCCGTATCCATCGTCTCGTGTCTTTTTGTAGCTCCTGCAGGTACTCTTTTCGCCAATGGATCCAAAATTGCTGCACATGCATCTGCAGCTTTTGGTAGTGGTCGAGTCGGTTCGCAGGTATGTACCGTAGGTCTGGGTCGGGCAGGGCATGCATCGATGATCCGATGAGGAAGTGGGCAGGTGTCAAAGCGGCTAAATCATTAGGGTCTTCTGTCATTGGAAGCAACGGTCGCGAGTTCATAATTGCTTCGATTTGGGTAAGAATCGTGCACATTTCCTCGAACGAAAGTCGACTTGAACCCAGCTGTCGGAACAAGTGTTTTTTCGCTACCTTTACGGCCGCCTCCCACAAACCGCCAAAGTGGGGGGCTTTAGGGGGTATCAAGTGCCAGGTAATTCCTTCTGCGGTACAGGCAGAAGATATTTCTTCCTGCTGGGAACGATTTCGAAGCATGGTAAACAGTGCAGATAGTTCATTCTTAGCCCCTTCAAAATTCTTCCCGTTATCTGAATGAATGTGCGCGGGCCGGCCACGCCGGGCAATAAATCTTCGCAACGAACATAAGAAGCCTTGGGTGGACAAATCGCTAACCAATTCTAGGTGGACTGCTTTGGACGCGAAGCACACGAAGAGACACAGGTAGGCTTTAGCAGGTGCGGCACGTTTGTGAATTGGTCGAAGGTACAATGGACCCGCATAATCCACACCTGTGACACTGAATGGACGACTGGGTATTACTCTTGGGGCTGGCAATTGACCAATTTGCTGCTGGGCAGGTACCGGGTTGAGGCGTGTGCAACGAAAACAATTTCTGACGACGCTGCGTATTAGCTTGCGGCCTCTCGGGGGCCAGAATTCCTCTCGAATCGCTGTCAGCAGTAGACGCCCGCCGCCGTGGAATAGTTTCCGGTGAAAATGTTCGACGATGAGGCGAGTTAGCGGATGATTGGTAGGAATAAAAGCGGGGTGCTTTTCTTGGTAGGGTAATTGCGACAGATTCAAACGACCTCCCACTCTCAACACTCTCTCTGGGTCTATAAATGGGCTCATCAAGTGAAGGGGGGAACGCTTCGAAACTGAATTGCCTTCCTCCAATTGTTTTATTTCTGCAGCAAAATCGTCGTGTTGAGCCAAACGAATAAGAAGCGTTTTTGAATTTGATAGTTCTTCGACGGTAAGTGATCGGTCGATGGGAGTCGGTGGGGGCTGCGTGCGCACTTTTGCTCGGGTATTGGTGACGAATTTCATACAGTATGCAATGATACGAAGAAGGCGATTGTATGATGACCATCGTAGAAACCAGGGGTGCACTGTAGGTGTTACTTGAGCGACAACGACAGTTGTTTTTATTTCCAGTTCTTCTTTTGGGACACCTGGGGGTATCGAATTGGGCCAATTTTGCAGTGAACGTGTTAACCAACTAGGACCGTTAATCCACAAATAGCTTTTGAGGAAATCTTCGACAGACATACCGCGCGAAACCAGGTCAGCTGGATTTTCTCCTCCAGGAACGTGTTTCCATTGGCATCCGTGTGTGTACTGCTGGATTTCTGACACTCTGTTGGCAACGAACGTGGGCCATACGTTTGGTGGAGATCGTAGCCACTGTAGAGTGACAGCTGAGTCGGACCAGAAATAGGATGCTATTATGTTGATGTCGATGGCCTTTTTGATGTGGGTGTGCAGATGAGCAGCTAGCACGGCAGCACACAGTTCCAATCGAGCGATGCTGATTCGCTTCAGTGGGGCGACGCGTGACTTTGAAGCCAAAAGCTGGATCCTCACTCTTCCTCGTCCATCTTCACAGCGAGCGTACGTGCATGCACCGTATGCGGATTGGGAAGCATCTGCAAAGGTGTGCAGTTGAATAGATGAGCCGGGTAATAAAGCATACCTGTCTACACGGTGCTCCGAAATCTTTGCCAGTTCTCGATGGTAGCTTTCCCATTTAGACTTGATGGGTTCTGGTACAGGATCATCCCAGCCGCAGGATAGAAGCCACAGTTCCTGCATCAAAATTTTCGCTCGGACGACGACAGGGGCGATTAATCCAAGAGGGTCGAATAGTCGTGCTATGTCGGAGAGAATCGTTCGCTTTGTCGGGTGTTCATCGCTGTGTCGAATCTGTGAGTCGAAACGAAGGAAATCAGCTTCGGGCTCCCAACTAATTCCCAATGCCTTAATGGTTTCATTTGGACAAAAGTGCAAAGCGGATTGCATGCCAATCTGATCATCGGTGAGACCTTGCAGAACTTCGAGCCGGTTAGAGGTCCATTTACGTAGTGCGAATCCTCCCTTTTCCAATAGTTCAGCGAGCTCTATGCGAAGACGGATTGCTTCTTCCACGGTTTGAGCTCCACCAATAAAATCGTCCACGTAGAAACCCTTTCTAAGTGCTGGGCCAGCTGCAGTGAATGTTCGACCTTCATCCTCTGCCAGTTGCTGGAGAGTACGTGTTGTACGTGTTGCCAGGTAAGAGGATGGACCGAGACCATACGTAACAGTGAGCAGTTCGTATGTCTGGACTGGAGATTGGTCTGAAAATCGCCAAAGGATGCGCTGCAAAGGAGAATCGTTGGGGTGAACAAGTACCTGTCGGTACATTTTGGCTATGTCACCGACCAGGGCGATCGGAAAGGTACGAAACCGCAAGATGATGGTCAAAAGATCGTCTTGTACCACAGGACCCACGCAAAGAGCTTTATTTAGAGAGAAGCCGGTAGAAGTTTTGGCCGAGCCGTCAAATACGACCCGAACCTTGGTCGTCGTACTTGCTTCCTTAATTACGGGGTGGTGGGGCAGATAGTAGGCTTGAGAGTGGTGTTCGTCGTCCGCTTCGACCAGCCGCATGTGGCCGAGGGAGAGGTACTCTCGCATAAACAAATGGTATTCATCTTTTAGGTTTGGGTCTCGTTCCAAACGCCTTTCAAGTAGTCCGAAACGGCGTTGTGCAGTGCTCTTCGACTCTCCTAGCATAACGTTAAAGTCTGGTTTACGGGGATACCGAACGATGTATCGTCCTGTAGGATCACGGGATACGGTTGATTGATACAACGATTCACAGTGCCTTTCTTCAACAGAGTAGTTGTCCTTGGTAGTCAGCTCTTCAGTTTTCCAGAAACGCTCTAGACTGTCCTCCAAAGAAATCATCGAAACAACCATAGAGGTGGGTGACGTCACTTGTATAGGGGAATTTTGGTTTGTCGACCCAGCAACAATCCAGCCGAAGACACTGTCCACCAGTAGAGGAAGGTTTCGGCCCAGCTGCAGGCGTGCAGCACTCGGGAAGAACGAGTAGAAATGTTTGGCACCTAGCACCATGTCGATTGGCTGACTCTCGTTGAAAGACGGATCTGCAAGAAATAAGTCCTTCGGAATGTGCCATTCTTTTGTTGATATGGTTTGCGATGGAAGGTTCGCCGTTACTTTGTCCATCACAAGAAAGTCGACGCTGCACGAAAAATCACCCTTTCTAGAAAAAACATGAGCGAAAGCGGATTCACGTACTGGCTTTGAAAGTTTGGCGGCCCTTTGTACTGTGACGTTCACATTCTGCCTTCGAAGGCGTAGAATATGAGCCATACGATCTGTGATGAGGTTCGGTTGCGATGCGCTGTCGAGAAGCGCGCGCGCTAGATGCTCTTCACCGTACGCATCGATCACCTTAACGATCACGGTGAGAAGGAACACGTTCTCACGGTACTGCTGGACAGTGGCACTGACTTCAGTTTGCGGGATGCTCTCAGTAGCAGCAACTGTTGATTGCGTAGACGGTTGTGCTGCAGAAGACCCACTGGGCTGCACAGTGGTCGCAATGGTACCAAAACGTGCGTTTAATTAATGGTGCTCTAGGAGTTGCTTTTAGCGATTTGGTGTGTTAGAAAAACTTTTTCAGAATGGAAGCCCCCTTCTTTTGATGTATACTGAATTGTGATTAATCCACCTAAAAGTGAGATAGAAAATTTATTTCCACTAACTTTTAAGATAGAGGCACGATGTCAATGACAAAGTTATAGTAAATTCTATTGCGAGAAAACTTGTTGAACATGCAAACTCTCCAAAATGTAATGGTGTTGAGATAAAGCACGTTGTTTGTGGGAGGCACCCAAAAAATCATTTTTTTATTATAACTTTTTTCTGAGATTTTTGCAATTCTTCAAATGTTCTATGAAGTTGTTGAAATTAAGAAATTGCAGATATTTGTCGAAGACGTCAACAATTTTTACTTCAAAACTTAAGAGTTATTAAATAAAATGGGTTAAAAATACCGCAATTTTGAATGATAATTACTAAGAGATGTGGAAATATGTGGAAGACATTTCGATTCCATGAGAAAGACAGTGAAAAGTACTATAAGAAAAAATCCTACTCACAACGGGCATCCACTGGCCTATATATAAAAAATACTTTTCGGCAATGCATGTTTTTCATTTTGTAACAAAATAATTATGACATTTTAAGCATAACTTTTTATACCAATTGTTTCTATGTGTTATTCTATTCTACGAATATTCTAAAAAATCTTTGGAAATGTCAAAGTACACATATGAATCCAAAACTCTTAGCTCTGTAGTCTCCAACTTACGAATTATTCCTAAACTAGCACAACAACAGAAGTGATCAACTAAAAAATGTGCAAAAATTTTTGGCTGTCTTTACAAGAATAAAAACCATTACAAACAGTATTAGGGTTACTGCGCCCTAATTCATCTTAGCTCCTCTATTCATCCCACCCATTGGAACTCATTAGTTAGATAAGTATTTGCTATCTCTATTCAACGCATTGATTCAAAAAGTCTAACTGTACTGCTACTTATGAACGAAGGAAAGATGGTGATACTTACTTAAGCGCAATCCAGTCACTCTAAGTCGAGTTATCAACGAAATATTGTGACATCCCGACTAATGAGATGGATAAGGACTCGTCTACCCTATATGCAGTTCTCATGAAACGATTACGTGGCCGTAATTGTCAATAATTCTTTTGCAAGCACGCATTGAATGATTAAATATTTGAAATTAACCCTCAAAAAGGCAAGCGAAAATTGTGACTTCATAAAGCATCGCTTCTAAGACGCAATGAAATCAAGAGCCTCTTTTTTGTCGTTTTACCGGTGAGAGAATCGAAAGCCCGAAAACGCTCGATCAATTGTATTTCCAATTACAAGTTCATTGAAACTAGGGAACTGTAACTAGCCGAGCCTCTGAGACCCCTTGCCTTTTTGACGGTTAAAATTTGACAGAGATGCAATATATAGGTGAAAATATTTTTCTAAAGATTTTCTGGCAAGTCGGATCCTAAGTAGCAACTCTGACTACACAGTCGTTTCGTGAAAATGATATCTAATACTCTTTGCTATGGTTCATTCTCATGAAAATACAGTAAACCTTTTTGGACGTCTCTAGTGTTCACTTTACAAATCCTGTTAATTTATGAATAGTTTCAGATAACAGAAATTCAAAGTTCACGATTTATATGTGTATTTATTACTCTCAATGATTTTTTAGAATATTCGACACATAGAAAAAAATCACTAAAAATTTATGTTGAAAAAGTCGTACTTATTTTGTTACAAAATGAAAAACATGCATTGTCGGAAAGTATTTTTATATACAGGCCGGTGGATGCCCGCTGTGAGTAGGATTTTTTCTTATAGTACTTTTCACTGTCTTTCTCATAGAATCGAAATGTCTTCCACATATTTCCACATCTCTTAGTAATTGTCATTCAAAATGGCGGTATTTTTAACCCATTTTATTTAATAACTCTTAAGTTTTGAAATAAAAATTGTTGACGTCTTCGACAAATATCTGCAATTTCTTAATTTCAACAACTTCATAGAACATTTGAAGAATTGCAAAAATCTCAGAAAAAAGTTATAATAAAAAAATGATTTTTTGGGTGCCTCCCACAAACAACGTGCTTTATTTCAACACCATTACATTTTGGAGAGTTTGCATGTTCAACAAGTTTTCTCACAATAGAATTTACTATAACTTTGTCATTGACATCGTGCCTCTATCTTAAAAGTTAGTGTAAATAAATTTTCTATCTCACTTTTAGGTGGATTAATCACAATTCAGTATACATCAAAAGAAGGGGGCTTCCATTCTGAAAAAGTTTTTCTAACACACCAAATCGCTAAAATCAACTCCTAGAGCACCATTAATTAAACGCACGTTTTGGTACCATTGCGACCACTGTGGGCTGCGAAGAAGTCGAAGCGGTTGTAGTTGGAGCGGTATATGTACCCTCATTGTTGAATCGACTGGAACCGTCGGGCTGTTCAGAGTGGAGAAGAGTGTGATGACGACGGCTGCACTTACGGCAGTTGAAATTGGATGGACAATTGCGGGCAATGTGATCACCTTTCATACAGTTGTGACACAGACGTTTTGATTTCACAAGCTGCTGACGTTCACTCGGCGAAAGTCGGTTAAAACGCTGACATCTCATCAGTAAATGGGACTGGTTACAGAGGACACATTTCTCACCAACATGTGTTACTGGTGAACTCGCTGTGGAGGCACAAGAAGAGAGACGAAGCTGTGAATGGAATGTTCTCTTCGACGAATGAGCTGGTGGACCAGAAGCGGAATGCGAATCAGCAGTTTGATGGTTGACTGAGATCGATTCCAGTACTCGAGTTCTTCGTTGCAAAAAATCTATGAGACAAGCGTAATCCGGATTGTCGACGGTAGATGCATGGTCTTCCCATGCCTTCAAAGAGTCATCGTGTAGACGCGTGCATAGCAGATGCTCCAAAATGGTACTCCAGGCGTCGGTTGGTTCTCCCAGTTGTCGAAGAATCTTGGTGTGACGTTCAAATTCGTCCACCAACCCGTGAAGCGCAGCAGCAGACTCCTTCTTCATCCTCGGAATGTCCAACAGTGCCTGCAAGTGACGCTTCTTCAGCAAATAATCGTTGGAATACCTGCTTTCTAAAGTTTGCCATGCTAAAGAATAGTTCGCAGAGCTGATACCGATCGATTCAATCAACTGAGCAGCTTCCCCCTTGACAGCTGCCCTCAAATAGTGGAATTTCTGAATATCCGGGACCTCAGAGTTTGAATGAATCAATGCCAAGAAAGTATCGTGGAATGCAAGCCATTGCATGTAATCACCATCGAACTCAGGCAACGAAATTGTTGGCAGCTTGATGCCAGAGAGAGTGGAGGATACACAAGAGGGTTGAGGGCTCCGATCGTTAGGAAGAGGAGACAATTTTGAAATAAGACATGCTTTTATTTTAAAGAGCCGGGGCTCGAAATCAGCACGCACAGCAGCATGCTCGACCTTACCATCTTCGTTGGTTTCGTTGTCCTCCAGTTCCGCTTGAACGGTCTCCAAATTATTCCAAATTCCGTTCAAGTACTCCAACCTCAAAGGTACCTGCGATTCGTCACGAAGAGCGTCGTACTCCACAGCAAAAACCTCTGCCCGACCCAGAGCAGCAAGCAGTGTAGCTCTCCGTGACAGCAGCTGGCTTCTATTGTCGATCTCCGCCATCTCGAATAGCGGGAATCAGAAACGTGGCCAATCAGGAACAGTAGATCGACCTGCACAATAAAAGACCACAGTAGATCCACAGGAGGGGTGGTAAATACTTGGAAAGAGGCTCACCTTTCCAAGGCAAGTATGTGCCTTGTATATTTATCCAGCCAACAGGAACAGTACAGTACCGTCCGCACTGGTAGGTGAGTTGATGATCCGAAGCAGCGCTCAAAAACCGGCGAAAACTCACAGGAATATCCAGTTAGCAGCAACAGCAAACAATTCGGCTCCGTAAAAATGAAATCACGTTGAAAACCACGGCTAGGAACGCCACGGAAGTGTCGGAAGATGCCACTGCAGCAACAGTACAGCTCAGCAGGCGGATTTACCACGGCTAGGGACGCCACAGTGAACAATGGTCCTATTCTAATCCCGATCGTTGAACAATGGCGCTTTGAGGCCAACACTATGGCGCTTTGTGGCCAGCACAATGCCAATTCCGCGATCAATTGAAGCGATTGTTGATCCGGAACAATACGAATCGGGCATGCAATAAAGAAAAAGAAATCTAAAGGGTACCTGCGATACCCGCAAAACAGATTGGACAGGTAATTACCTTGTATCCAATTAAATCGAGCCTTGGATTTAATTTTGGCAGCAGCATGCGATGATCCAAAACATTCCTTCCCTTGGTCAAGGGAATCAAAATGGCGACGTCCAGTGAAAGGCTCCGCACGTGGTCCGAAACAGATCCTGGTCACGGCACCAAAATTTATGATGGCGCTTACCGAGACCCTACGTTGTGTCCTTTTTGTTCCTCGCCAGAATCTGTCCGGCGTCGTGATGGCGGTAACTGGGCTAATCACCCTAACTGCAGTGCAAGGCAACTCACCGGCGAGAAGATGCAACAGCGACGGTAGAAAGCAACAGCAAACAGCAGCAACAGAGCAGAAGCGGATAACAGCGGGCAACACAAAACGTTAAATCACACACGTTCTAACGAAAGAAAACTTTATTCCGTTCTGAACTTTCACTTTACTTGATAATTGTACAACTAGTAATAAACTCAGAAATTTTGCTGATCTTGTTCGCATGCAGCATTAATTTGGACTGTCTGATGATCCCGACCGATCGATGCACGAAGGCGATGATCGCAAACCGGGTTGCCAGAAGGGCTATAGAAACTGGCATAACTCTACGGCCGTTAGCACCATTAGCATGTGAAACGCAATGCTGCGTATTACGGTTGCCAACATTTCAGTACGGTACAACAGAATCAAATGAATCAAATGAATCAAATGATTCAAATGAATCAAATGAATCAAATGAATCAAATGAATCAAATTAATCAAATGAATCAAATGAATCAAATGAATCAAATGAATCAAATGAATCAAATGAATCAAATGAATCAAATGAATCAAATGAATCAAATGAATCAAATGAATCAAATTGATCAAATTGATCAAATGAATCAAATGAATCAAATGAATCAAATGAATCAAATGAATCAAATGAATCAAATGAACCAAATGAACCAAATGAATAAATTGATTCAAATGATTCAAATGAATCAAATGAATCAAATGAATCAAATGAATCAAATGAATCAAATGAATGAAATGAATCAAATGAATCAAATAAATCAAATAAATCAAATGAATCAAATGAATCAAATAAATCAAATGAATCACAAGAATCAAATGAATCAAATGAATCAAATGAATCAAATGAATCAAATGAATCAAATGAATCAAATGAATCAAATTAACCAAATTAATCAAATTAATCAAATGAATCAAATGAATCAAATGAATCAAATGAATCAAATGAATCAAATGAATCAAACGAATCAAATGAATTAAAGGAATCAAATGAATTAAATGAACCAAATGAATTAAATGATTGAAATGAATCAAATGAATCAAATGAATCAAATGAATCAAATGAATCAAATGAATCAAATGAATCAAATGAATCAAATGAATCAAATGAATCAAATAAATCAAATGAATCAAATGAATCAAATGAATCAAATGAATCAAATGAATCAAATGAATCAAATGAATCAAATGAATCAAATGAATCAAATGAATCAAATAAATCAAATGAATCAAATAAATCAAATGAATCAAATGAATGAAATCAATCAAATGAATCAAATGAATCAAATGAATCAAATGAATCAAATGAATCAAATGAATCAAATGAATCAAATGAATCAAATGAAACAAATGAATCAAATGATTCAAATGAATCAAATGAATCAAATTAATCAAATGAATCAAATGAATCAAATGAATCAAATGAATCAAATGAATCAAATGAATCAAATGAATCAAATGAATCAAATGAATCAAATGAATCAAATGAATCAAATGAATCAAATGAATCAAATTGATCAAATGAATCAAATGAATCAAATGAATCAAATGAATCAAATGAATCAAATGAACCAAATGAACCAAATGAATAAATTGATTCAAATGATTCAAATGAATCAAATGAATCAAATGAATCAAATGAATCAAATGAATGAAATGAATCGAATGAATCAAATAAATCAAATAAATCAAATGAATCAAATGAATCAAATAAATCAAATGAATCACAAGAATCAAATGAATCAAATGAATCAAATGAATCAAATGAATCAAATGAATCAAATGAATCAAATGAATCAAATGAATCAAATTAATCAAATTAACCAAATTAATCAAATGAATCAAATGAATCAAATGAATCAAATGAATCAAATGAATCAAATGAATCAAATGAATCAAATGAATCAAATGAATCAAATGAATCAAATGAATCAAATGAATCAAATGAATCAAACGAATCAAATGAATTAAAGGAATCAAATGAATTAAATGAACCAAATGAATTAAATGATTGAAATGAATCAAATGAATCAAATGAATCAAATGAATCAAATGAATCAAATGAATCAAATGAATCAAATGAATCAAATAAATCAAATGAATCAAATGAATCAAATGAATCAAATGAATCAAATGAATCAAATGAATCAAATGAATCAAATGAATCAAATGAATCAAATGAATCAAATGAATCAAATGAATCAAATGAATCAAATGAATCAAATGAATCAAATGAATCAAATAAATCAAATGAATCAAATAAATCAAATGAATCAAATGAATGAAATCAATCAAATGAATCAAATGAATCAAATGAATCAAATGAATCAAATGAATCAAATGAATCAAATGAATCAAATGAATCAAATGAATCAAATGAATCAAATGAATCAAATGAATCAAATGAATCAAATGAATCAAATGAATCAAATGAATCAAATGAATCAAATGAATCAAATGAATCAAATGAATCAAATAAATCAAATGAATCAAATGAATCAAATGAATCAAATGAATCAAATGAATCAAATGAATCAAATGAATCAAATGAATCAAATGAATCAAATGAATCAAATAAATCAAATGAATCAAATGAATCAAATGAATCAAATGAATGAAATCAATCAAATGAATCAAATGAAACAAATGAATCACATGAATCAAATGAATCAAATGAATCAAATGAATCAAATGAATCAAATAAATCAAATGAATCAAATTATTCAAATGAATCAAATGAATCAAATGAATCAAATGAATCAAATGAATCAAATGAATCAAATGAATCAAATGAATCAAATGAATCAAATGAATCAAATGAATCAAATGAATCAAATGAATCAAATGAAACAAATGATTCAAATGAATCAAATGATTCAAATGAATCAAATGAATTAAATGATTCAAATGATTCAAATGAATCAAATGATTCAAGTGATTCAAATGATTCAAATGATTCAAATGATTCAAATGATTCAAATGAATCAAATAAATCAAATAAATCAAATGAATCAAATGAATCAAAGGAAACAAATGAATCAAATGAATCAAATGAATCAAATGAATCAAATGAATCAAATGAATCAAATGAATCAAATGAATCAAATGAATCAAATAAATTCAATGAATCAAATGAATCAAATGAATCAAATGAATCATATGAATCAAACGAATCAAATGAATCAAAAGAATCAAATGAATTAAAGGAATGAAATGAATTAAATGAACCAAATGAATGAAATGATTCAAATGAATCAAATGAATCAAATGAATCAAATGAATCAAATGAATCAAATGAATCAAATGAATCAAATGAATCAAATGAATCAAATGAATCAAATGAATCAAATGAATCAAATGAATCAAATCAATCAAATGAATCAAATGAATCAAATGAATCAAATGAATCAAATGAATCAAATGAATCAAATGAATCAAATGAATCAAATTGATCAAATGAATCAAATGAATCAAATGATTCAAATGAACCAAATGAATAAATTGATTCAAATGATTCAAATGAATCAAATGAATCAACTGAATCAAATGAATCAAATGAATCAAATTAATCAAATGAATCAAATAAATCAAATGAATCAAATAAATCAAATGAATCAAATGAATCACATGAATCAAATGAATCAAATGAATCAAATGAATCAAATGAATCAAATGAATCAAATTAACCAAATTAACCAAATTAATCAAATTAATCAAATGAATCAAATGAATCAAATGAATCAAATGAATCAAATGAATCAAATGAATCAAATGAATCAAATGAATCAAATGAATCAAATGAATCAAATGAATCAAATGAATCAAATGAATCAAATGAATCAAATGAATCAAATGAATCAAATGAATCAAATGAATCAAATGAATCAAATGAATCAAATGAATCAAATGAATCAAATGAATCAAATGAATCAAATGAATCAAATGAATCAAATGAATCAAATGAATCAAATGAATCAAATGAATCAAATGAATCAAATGAATCAAATGAATCAAATGATTCAAATGAATCAAATCAATTAAATGATTCAAATGATTCAAATGAATCAAATGATTCAAGTGATTCAAATGATTCAAATGATTCAAATGAATCAAATAAATCAAATAAATCAAATGAATCAAATGAATCAAATGAATCAAAGGAAACAAATGAATCAAATGAATCAAATGAATCAAATGAATCAAATGAATCAAATGAATCAAATGAATCAAATGAATCAAATGAATCAAATGAATCAAATGAATCAAATGAATCAAATGAATCAAATGAATCAAATGAATCAAATGAATCAAATGAATCAAATGAATCAAATGAATCAAATGAATCAAATGAATCAAACGAATCAAATGAATCAAATGAATCAAATGAATTAAAGGAATCAAATGAATCAAATGAACCAAATGAATGAAATGATTCAAATGAATCAAATGAATCAAATGAATCAAATGAATCAAATAAATCAAATGAATCAAATGAATCAAATGAATCAAATGAATCAAATGAATCAAATGAATCAAATGAATCAAATGAATCAAATGAATCAAATGATTCAAACGATTCAAATGATTCAATTGACTCAAATGAAGAAAATGAATCAAATGAATCAAATGAATCAAATGAATCAAATGAATCACATGAATCAAATGAATCAAATGAATCAAATGAATCAAATGAATCAAATTAATCAAATGAATCAAATGAATCAAATGAATCAAATGAATCAAATGAATCAAATGAATCAAATGAATCAAATGAATCAAATGAATCAAATGAATCAAATGAATCAAATGAATCAAATGAATCAAATGAATCAAATGAATCAAATAAATCAAATGAATCAAATGAATCAAATGAATCAAATGAATCAAATGAATCAAATGAATCAAATGAATCAAATGAATCAAATGAATCAAATGCATCAAATGAATCAAATGAATCAAATGAATCAAATGAATCAAATGAATCAAATGAATCAAATGAATCAAATGAATCAAATGAATCAAATGAATCCAATGAATCAAATGAATCAAATGAATCAAATGAATCAAATGAATCAAATGAATCAAATGAATCAAATGAATCAAATGAATCAAATGAATCAAATGAATCAAATGAATCAAATGAATCAAATGAATCAAATGAATCAAATGAATCAAATGAATCAAATGAATCAAATGAATCAAATGAATCAAATGAATCAAATGAATCAAATGAATCAAATGAATCAAATGAATCAAATGATTCAAATGATTCAAATGATTAAAATGATTCAAATGATTCGAATGATTCAAATGATTCAAATGATTCAAATGATTCAAATGATTCAAATGAATCAAATGAATCAAATGATTCAAATGATTCAAATGAATCAAATGAATAAAATGAATCAAATGAATCAAATGAATCAAGTGATTCAAATGAATCGAATGAATCAAATGAATCAAATGAATCAAATGAATCAAATTAATCAAATTATTCAAATGAATTAAATGAATTGAATGAATCAAATGAATCAAATGAATCAAATGAATCAAATGAATCAAATGAATCAAATGAATCAAATGAAACAAATGAACCAAATGAACCAAATGAATCAAATGAATCAAATGAATCAAATGAATCAAATGAATCAAATGAATCAAATGAATCAAATAAATCAAATGAATCAAATGAATCAAATGAATCAAATGAATCAAATGAATCAAATGAATCAAATGAATCAAATGAATCATATGAATCATATGAATCAAATGAAGCAAATGTATCAAATGAATCAAATGAATCAAATGAATCAAATGAATCAAATGAACCATATGAATCAAATGAATCAAATGAATTAAAAGAATCAAATGAATCAAATTAATCAAATAAATCATATGAATCGAATGAATCAAATGAATCAAATGAATCAAATGAATCAAATGAATCAAATGAATCAAATGAATCAAATTAATCAAATGAATCAAATGAATCAAATGAATCAAATGAATCAAATGAATCAAATGAATCAAATGAATCAAATGAATCAAATGAATGAAATCAATCAAATGAATCAAATGAATCAAATGAATCAAATGAATCACATGAATCAAATGAATCAAATGAATCAAATGAATCAAATGAATCAAATAAATCAAATGAATCAAATTATTCAAATGAATCAAATTATTCAAATGAATCAAATGAATCAAATGAATCAAATGAATCAAATGAATCAAATGAATCAAATGAATCAAATGAATCAAATGAATCAAATGAATCAAATGAATCAAATGAATCAAATGAATCAAATGAATCAAATGATTCAAATGATTCAAATGATTCAAATGATTCAAATGATTCAAATGATTAAAATGATTCAAATGATTCAAATGATTCAAATGATTCAAATGATTCAAATGATTCAAATGATTCAAATGATTCAAATGATACAAATGATTCAAATGATTCAAATGATTCAAATGATTCAAATGATTCAAATGATTAAAATGATTAAAATGATTCAAATGATTCAAATGATTCAAATGATTCAAATGATTCAAATGATTCAAATGATTCAAATGAATCATATGAATCAAATGAATCAAATGAATCCAATGAATCAAATAAATCAAATGAATCAAATGAGTCAAATGAATCAAATGAATCAAACGAATCAAATGAATCAAATGAATCAAATGAATCAAATGAATCAAATGAATCATATGAATCGAATGAATCAAATGAATCAAATTAATCAAATTAATCAAATTAATCAAATGAATCAAATGAATCAAATGAATCAAATGAATCAAATGAATCAAATGAATCAAATGAATCAAATGAATCAAATGAATCAAATGAATCAAATGAATCAAATGAATTAAATGAATCAAATGAATCAAATGAATCAAATGAATCAAATGATTCAAACGATTCAAATGATTCAATTGATTCAAATGAAGAAAATGAATCAAATGAATCAAATGAATCAAATGAATCAAATGAATCAAATGAATCAAATGAATCAAATGAATCAAATGAATCAAATGAATCAAATGAATCAAATGAATCAAATGAATCAAATGAATCATATGAATCAAATGAATCAAATGAATCAAATGAATCAAATAAATCAAATGAAACAAATGAAACAAATGAAACAAATGAAACAAATGAATCAAATGAATCAAATGAATCAAATGAATCAAATGAATCAAATGAATCAAATGAATCAAATGAATCAAATAAATCAAATGAATCAAATGAATCAAATGAATCAAATGAATCAAATGGATCCAATGAATCAAATGAATCAAATGAATCAAATGAATCAAATGAATCAAATGAATCAAATGAATCAAATGAATCAAATGAATCAAATGAATCAAATGAATCAAATGAATCAAATGAATCAAATGAATCAAATGAATCAAATGAATCAAATGAATCAAATGAATCAAATGATTCAAATGATTCAAATGATTAAAATGATTAAAATGATTCAAATGATTCAAATGATTCAAATGATTCAAATGATTCAAATGATTCAAATGATTAAAATGATTAAAATGATTCAAATGATTCAAATGATTCAAATGATTCAAATGAATCAAATGAATCAAATGAATAAAATGAATCAAATGAATCAAATGAATCAAGTGATTCAAATGAATCGAATGAATCGAATGAATCAAATGAATCAAATGAATCAAATTAATCAAATTATTCAAATTATTCAAATGAATTAAATGAATTAAATGAATTGAATGAATCAAATGAATCAAATGAATCAAATGAACCAAATGAACCAAATGAATCAAATAATTCAAATGAATCAAATGAATCAAATAAATCAAATGAATCAAATGAATTAAATGAATCAAATGATTCAAATGAATCAAATGAATCATATGAATCAAATGAATCAAATGAATCAAATGAATCAAATGAATCAAATGAATCAAATGAATCAAATGAATAAATGAATCAAATGAATCAAATGAATCAAATGAATCAAATGAATCATATGAATCAAATGAATCAAATGAATCAAATAAATCATATGAATCGAATGAATCAAATAAATCAAATGAATCAAATTAATCAAATTAATCAAATGAATCAAATGAATCAAATGAATCAAATGAATCAAATGAATCAAATGAATCAAATGAATCAAATGAATCAAATGAATCAAATGAATCAAATGAATCAAATAAATGAAATCAATCAAATGAATCAAATGAATCAAATGAATCAAATGAATCAAATGAATCAAATGAATCAAATGAATCAAATGAATCAAATGAATCAAATGAATCAAATGAATCAAATAAATGAAATCAATCAAATGAATCAAATGAATCAAATGAATCAAATGAATCACATGAATCAAATGAATCAAATGAATCAAATGAATCAAATGAATCAAATAAATCAAATGAATCAAATTATTCAAATGAATAAAATGAATCAAATGAATCAAATGAATCAAATGAATCAAATAATTCAAATGAATCAAATGAATTAAATGAATCAAATGATTCAAGTGATTCAAATGATTCAAACGATTCAAATGAATCAAATAAATCAAATAAATCAAATGAATCAAATGAATCAAATGAATCAAAGGAAACAAATGAATCAAATGAATCAAGTGAATTAAATGAATCAAATGAATCAAATGAATCAAATGAATCAAATGAATCAAATAAATCAAATGAATCAAATGAATCAAATGAATCAAATGAATCCAATGAATCAAATGAATCAAATGATTCAAATGAATCAAATGAATCAAATGAATCAAATGAATCAAACGAATCAAAAGAATCAAATGAATTAAAGGAATGAAATGAATTAAATGAACCAAATGAATGAAATGATTCAAATGAATCAAATGAATCAAATGAATCAAATGAATCAAATGAATCAAATGAATCAAATGAATCAAATGAATCAAATGAATCAAATGAATCAAATGAATCAAATGAATCAAATGAATCAAATGAATCAAATTAATCAAATAAATCAAATCAATCAAATTAATCAAATGAATCAAATGAATCAAATGAATCAAATGAATCAAATGAACCAAATGAATCAAATGAATCAAATGAATCAAATGAATCAAATGAATCAAATGAATCAAATGAATCAAATGAATCAAATGAATCAAATGAATCAAATGAATCAAATGAATCAAATGAATCAAATGAATCAAATGAATCAAATGAATCAAATGAATCAAATGAATCAAATGAATCAAATGAATCAAATGAATCAAATGAATCAAATGAATCAAATGAATCAAATGAATCAAATGAATCAAATGAATCAAATGAATCAAATGAATCAAATGAATCAAATGAATCAAATGAATCAAATGAATCAAATGAATCAAATGAATCAAATGAATCAAATGAATCAAATGAATCAAATGAATCAAATGAATCAAATGAATCAAATGAATCAAATGAATCAAATGAATCAAATGAATCAAATGAATCAAATGAATCAAATGATTCAAATGATTCAAATGATTCAAATGATTCAAATGATTCAAATGATTCAAATGATTAAAATGATTCAAATGATTCAAATGATTCAAATGATTCAAATGATTCAAATGATTCAAATGGTTCAAATGATTCAAATGAATCAAATGATTCAAATGATTCAAATGATTAAAATGATTCAAATGATTCAAATGATTCAAATGATTCAAATGTTTCAAATGATTCAAATGATTCAAATGATTCAAATGATTCAAATGATTCAAATGATTCAAATGAATAAAATGAATCAAATGAATCAAATGAATCAAATGAATCAAATGAATCAAATGAATCAAATGAATCAAATGAATCAAATGAATCAAGTGATTCAAATGAATCGAATGAATCAAATGAATCAAATGAATCAAATGAATCCAATGAATCAAATGAATCAAATGAATCAAATGAATCAAATGAATCAAATGAATCAAATGAATCAAATGAATCAAATGAATCAAACGAATCAAATGAATCAAATGAATCAAATGAATCAAATGAATCAAATGAATCAAATGAATCAAATGAATCAAACGAATCAAATGAATCAAATGAATCAAATGAATCAAATGAATCATATGAATCGAATGAGTCAAATGAATCAAATGAATCAAATTAATCAAATTAATCAAATGAATCAAATGAATCAAATGAATCAAATGAATCAAATTAATCAAATGAATCAAATGAATCAAATGAATCAAATGAATCAAATGAATCAAATGAATCAAATGAATCAAATGAATCAAATGAATCAAATGAATCAAATGAATCAAATGAATCAAATGAATCAAATGAATCAAATGAATCAAATGAATCAAATGAATCAAATGAATCAAATGAATCAAATGAATCAAATGAATCAAATGAATCAAATGAATCAAATGAATTAAATGAACCAAATGAATCAAATGAATCAAATGATTCAAACGATTCAAATGATTCAATTGATTCAAATGAAGAAAATGAATCAAATGAATCAAATGAATCAAATGAATCAAATGAATCAAATGAATCAAATGAATCAAATGAATCAAATGAATCAAATGAATCAAATGAATCAAATGAATCAAATGAATCAAACGATTCAAATGAATCAAATGAATTAAATGATTCAAATGATTCAAATGAATCAAATGATTCAAGTGATTCAAATGATTCAAATGAATCAAATAAATCAAATAAATCAAATAAATCAAATGAATCAAATGAATCAAATGAATCAAATGAATCAAATGAATCAAATGAATCAAATGAATCAAATGAATCAAAGGAAACAAAGGAAACAAATGAATCAAATGAATTAAATGAATCAAATGAATCAAATGAATCAAATGAATCAAATGAATCAAATGAATCAAATGAATCAAATGAATCAAATGAATCAAATGAATCAAATGAATCAAATGAATCAAATGAATCAAATGAATCAAATGAATCAAATGAATCAAATGAATCAAATGAATCAAACGAATCAAATGAATCAGAAGAATCAAATGAATTAAAGGAATGAAATGAATTAAATGAACCAAATTAATGAAATGATTCAAATGAATCAAATGAATCAAATTAATCAAATTAATCAAATTAATCAAATTAATCAAATTAATCAAATTAATCAAATTAATCAAATGAATCAAATGAATCAAATGAATCAAATGAATCAAATGAATCAAATGAATCAAATGAATCAAATGAATCAAATGAATCAAATGAATCAAATGAATCAAATGAATCAAATGAATCAAATGAATCAAATGAATCAAATGAATCAAATGAATCAAATGAATCAAATGAATCAAATGAATCAAATGAATCAAATGAATCAAATGAATCAAATGAATCAAATGAATCAAATGAATCAAATGAATCAAATGAATCAAATGAATCAAATGAATCAAATGAATCAAATGAATCAAATGAATCAAATGAATCAAATGAATCAAATGAATCAAATGAATCAAATGAATCAAATGAATCAAATGAATCAAATGAATCAAATGAATCAAATGAATCAAATGAATCAAATGAATTAAATGAACCAAATGAATCAAATGAATCAAATGAATCAAATGAATCAAATGATTCAAATGATTCAATTGATTCAAATGAAGAAAATGAATCAAATGAATCAAATGAATCAAATTAATCAAATGAATCAAATGAATCAAATGAATCAAATGAATCAAATGAATCAAATGAATCAAATGAATCAAATGAATCAAATGAATCAAATGAATCAAATGAATCAAATGAATCAAATGATTCAAATGAATCAAATGAATTAAATGATTCAAATGATTCAAATGAATCAAATGATTCAAGTGATTCAAATGATTCAAATGAATCAAATAAATCAAATAAATCAAATGAATCAAATGAATCAAATGAATCAAATGAATCAAATGAATCAAATGAATCAAAGGAAACAAAGGAAACAAATGAATCAAATGAATTAAATGAATCAAATGAATCAAATGAATCAAATGAATCAAATGAATCAAATGAATCAAATGAATCAAATGAATCAAATGAATCAAATGAATCAAATGAATCAAATGAATCAAATGAATCAAACGAATCAAATGAATCAGAAGAATCAAATGAATTAAAGGAATGAAATGAATTAAATGAACCAAATTAATGAAATGATTCAAATGAATCAAATGAATCAAATGAATCAAATTAATCAAATTAATCAAATTAATCAAATGAATCAAATGAATCAAATGAATCAAATGAATCAAATGAATCAAATGAATCAAATGAATCAAATGAATCAAATGAATCAAATGAATCAAATGAATCAAATGAATCAAATGAATCAAATGAATCAAATGAATCAAATGAATCAAATGAATCAAATGAATCAAATGAATCAAATGAATCAAATGAATCAAATGAATCAAATGAATCAAATGAATCAAATGAATCAAATGAATCAAATGAATCAAATGAATCAAATGAATCAAATGAATCAAATGAATCAAATGAATCAAATGAATCAAATGAATCAAATGAATCAAATGAATCAAATGAATCAAATGAATCAAATGAATCAAATGAATCAAATGAATCAAATGAATCAAATGAATCAAATGAATCAAATGAATCAAATGAATCAAATGAATCAAATGAATCAAATGAATCAAATGAATCAAATGAATCAAATGAATCAAATGAATCAAATTAATCAAATGAATCAAATGAATCAAATGAATCAAATGAATCAAATGAATCAAATGAATCAAATGAATCAAATGAATCAAATGAATCAAATGTATCAAATGAATCAAATGAATCAAATGAATCAAATGAATCAAATGAATCAAATGAATCAAATGAATCAAATGAATCAAATGAATCAAATGAATCAAATGAATCAAATGAATCAAATGAATCAAATGAATCAAATGAATCAAATGAATCAAATGAATCAAATGAATCAAATGAATCAAATGAATCAAATGAATCAAATGAATCAAATGAATCAAATGAATCAAATGAATCAAATGATTCAAATGATTCAAATGATTCAAATGATTCAAATGATTCAAATGATTCAAATGATTAAAATGATTCAAATGATTCAAATGATTCAAATGATTCAAATGATTCAAATGATTCAAATGATTCAAATGATTCAAATGATTCAAATGATTCAAATGATTCAAATGATTCAAATGATTCAAATGAATCAAATGATACAAATGATTCAAATGATTCAAATGATTCAAATGATTAAAATGATTAAAATGAATCAAATGAATCAAATGAATCAAATGAATCAAATGAATCAAATGAATCAAATGAATCAAATGAATCAAATGAATCAAATGAATCAAATGAATCAAATGAATCAAATGAATCAAATGAATCAAATGAATCAAATGAATCAAATGAATCAAATGAATCAAATGAATCAAATGAATCAAATGAATCAAATGAATCAAATGAATCAAATGAATCAAATGAATCAAATGAATCAAATGAATCAAATGAATCAAATGAATCAAATGAATCAAATGAATCAAATGAATCAAATGAATCAAAGGAATCAAATGAATCAAATGAATCAAATGAATCAAATGAATCAAATGAATCAAATGAATCAAATGAATCAAATGAATCAAATGAATCAAATGAATTAAATGAACCAAATGAATCAAATGAATCAAATGAATCAAATGATTCAAACGATTCAAATGATTCAATTGATTCAAATGAAGAAAATGAATCAAATGAATCAAATGAATCAAATGAATCAAATGATTCAAATGAATCAAATGAATCAAATGAATCAAATGAATCAAATGAATCAAATGAATCAAATGAATCAAATGAATCAAATGATTCAAATGAATCAAATGAATTAAATGATTTAAATGATTCAAATGAATCAAATGATTCAAGTGATTCAAATGATTCAAATGAATCAAATGAATCAAATGAATCAAGTGATTCAAATGAATCGAATGAATCAAATGAATCAAATGAATCAAATGAATCAAATGAATCAAATGAATCAAATAAATCCAATGAATCAAATGAATCAAATGAATCAAATGAATCAAATGAATCAAATGAATCAAATGAATCAAATGAATCAAATGAATCAAATGAATCAAATGAATCAAATGAATCATATGAATCGAATGAGTCAAATGAATAAAATGAATCAAATGAATCAAATGAATCAAATGAATCAAATGAATCAAATGAATCAAATGAATCAAATGAATCAAATGAATCAAATGAATCAAATGAATCAAATGAATCAAATGAATCAAATGAATCAAATGAATCAAATGAATCAAATGAATCAAATGAATCAAATGAATCAAATGAATCAAATGAATCAAATGAATCAAATGAATCAAATGAATCAAATGAATCAAATGAATCAAATGAATCAAATGAATCAAACGAATCAAATGAATCAGAAGAATCAAATGAATTAAAGGAATGAAATGAATTAAATGAACCAAATGAATGGAATGATTCAAATGAATCAAATGAATCAAATTAATCAAATTAATCAAATTAATCAAATGAATCAAATGAATCAAATGAATCAAATGAATCAAATGAATCAAATGAATCAAATGAATCAAATGAATCAAATGAATCAAATGAATCAAATGAATCAAATGAATCAAATGAATCAAATGAATCAAATGAATCAAATGAATCAAATGAATCAAATGAATCAAATGAATCAAATGAATCAAATGAATCAAATGAATCATATGAATCAAATGAATCAAATGAATCAAATGAATCAAATGAATCAAATGAATCAAATGAATCAAATGAATCAAATGAATCAAATGAATCAAATGAATCAAATGAATCAAATGAATCAAATGAATCAAATGAATCAAATGAATCAAATGAATCAAATGAATCAAATGAATCAAATGAATCAAATGAATCAAATGAATCAAATGAATCAAATGAATCAAATGAATCAAATGAATCAAATTAATCAAATGAATCAAATGAATCAAATGAATCAAATGAATCAAATGAATCAAATGAATCAAATGAATCAAATGAATCAAATGAATCAAATGAATCAAATGAATCAAATGAACCAAATGAATCAAATGAATCAAATGAATCAAATGAATCAAATGAATCAAATGAATCAAATGAATCAAATGATTCAAATGATTCAAATGATTCAAATGATTCAAATGATTAAAATGATTAAAATGATTAAAATGATTCAAATGATTCAAATGATTCAAATGATTCAAATGATTCAAATGATTCAAATGATTCAAATGATTCAAATGATTCAAATGATTCAAATGATTCAAATGATTCAAATGATTCAAATGATTCAAATGATTCAAATGATTCAAATGATTCAAATGATTCAAATGATTCAAATGATTCAAATGATTCAAATGATTCAAATGATTCAAATGATTCAAATGATACAAATGATTCAAATGATTCAAATGATTCAAATGATTAAAATGATTAAAATGAATCAAATGAATCAAATGAATCAAATGAATCAAATGAATCAAATGAATCAAATGAATCAAATGAATCAAATGAATCAAGTGATTCAAATGAATCGAATGAATCAAATGAATCCAATGAATCAAATGAATCAAATGAATCAAATGAATCAAATAAATCAAATGAATCAAATGAATCAAACGAATCAAATGAATCAAATGAATCAAATGAATCAAATGAATCATATGAATCGAATGAATCAACTGAATCAAATGAATCAAATGAATCAAATGAATCAAATGAATCAAATGAATCAAATGAATCAAATGAATCAAATGAATCAAATGAATCAAATGAATCAAATGAATCAAATGAATCAAATGAATCAAATGAATCAAATGAATCAAATGAATCAAATGAATCAAATGAATCAAATGAATCAAATGAATCAAATGAATCAAATGAATCAAATGAATCAAATGAATCAAATGAATCAAATGAATCAAATGAATCAAATGAATCAAATGAATCAAATGAATTAAATGAATCAAATGAATCAAATGAATCAAATGAATCAAATGATTCAAACGATTCAAATGATTCAATTGATTCAAATGAAGAAAATGAATCAAATGAATCAAATGAATCAAACGAATCAAATGAATCAAATGAATCAAATGAATCAAATGAATCAAATGAATCAAATGAATCAAATGAATCAAATGAATCAAATGAATCAAACGAATCAAATGAATCAAATGAATCAAATGAATCATATGAATCAAATGAATCAAATAAATCAAATAAATCAAATAAATCAAATAAATCAAATGAAACAAATGAAACAAATGAAACAAATGAAACAAATGAATCAAATTAATCAAATGAATCAAATGAATCAAATGAATCAAATGAATCAAGTGATTCAAATGATTCAAATGAATCGAATGAATCAAATGAATCAAATGAATCCAATGAATCAAATGAATCAAATGAATCAAATGAATCAAATGAATCAAATGAATCAAATGAATCAAATGAATCAAATGAATCAAATGAATCAAATGAATCATATGAATCGAATGAGTCAAATGAATCAAATGAATCAAATTAATCAAATTAATCAAATGAATCAAATGAATCAAATGAATCAAATGAATCAAATGAATCAAATGAATCAAATGAATCAAATGAATCAAATGAATCAAATGAATCAAATGAATCAAATGAATCAAATGAATTAAATGAACCAAATGAATCAAATGAATCAAATGAATCAAATGATTCAAACGATTCAAATGATTCAATTGATTCAAATGAAGAAAATGAATCAAATGAATCAAATGAATCAAATGAATCAAATGAATCAAATGAATCGAATGAATCAAATGAATCAAATGAATCAAATGAATCAAATGAATCAAATGAATCAAATGAATCAAATGAATCAAATGAATCAAATGAATCAAATGCATCAAATGAATCAAATGAATCAAATGAATCAAATGAATCAAATGAATCAAATGATTCAAATGAATCAAATGAATTAAATGATTCAAATGATTCAAATGAATCAAATGATTCAAGTGATTCAAATGATTCAAATGAATCAAATAAATCAAATAAATCAAATAAATCAAATGAATCAAATGAATCAAATGAATCAAATGAATCAAATGAATCAAATGAATCAAATGAATCAAATGAATCAAATGAATCAAATGAATCAAATGAATCAAATGAATCAAATGAATCAAATGAATCAAATGAATCAAATGAATCATATGAATCGAATGAATCAAATGAATCAAATTAATCAAATTAATCAAATTAATCAAATGAATCAAATGAATCAAATGAATCAAATGAATCAAATGAATCAAATGAATCAAATGAATCAAATGAATCAAATGAATCAAATGAATCAAATGAATCAAATGAATCAAATGAATCAAATGAATCAAATGAATCAAATGAATCAAATGAATCAAATGAATCAAATGAATCAAATGAATCAAATGAATCAAATGAATCAAATGATTCAAATGATTCAAATGATTCAAATGATTCAAATGATTCAAATGATTCAAATGATTCAAATGATTCAAATGAATCAAATGATTTAAATGATTCAAATGAATCAAATGAATCAAATGAATCAAATGAATCAAATGAATAAAATGAATCAAATGAATCAAATGATTCAAATGATTCAAATGATTCAAATGATTCAAATGATTCAAATGATTCAAATGATTAAAATGATTCAAATGATTCAAATGATTCAAATGATTCAAATGATTCAAATGATTCAAATGATTCAAATGATTCAAATGATTCAAATGATTCAAATGATTCAAATGAATCAAATGAATCAAATGAATAAAATGAATCAAATGAATCAAATGAATCAAATGAATCAAGTGATTCAAATGAATCGAATGAATCAAATGAATCAAATGAATCAAAATAATCAAATTAATCAAATTATTCAAATGAATTAAATGAATTAAATGAATTGAATGAATCAAATGAATCAAATGAATCAAATGAATCAAATGAACCAAATGAACCAAATGAACCAAATGAATCAAATGAATCAAATGAATCAAATGAATCAAATAAATCAAATGAATCAAATGAATTAAATGAATTAACCTTTACAGTACCAAGCTAAAATTTTTCTGAAAATTTTGTTTAAATTTTGCTCTCATTTCGTCAATTTTTGACCGAATTGGATGGAACTGGCTTTAAAAGATCTGGAATTTAGTCCAGTTTCTATATACCGAGTAGTGTTCAAATCCGTGGACCGGTTCCGGAATTAATCCGAATTCCCTTGGGGTATATCCGGCATCCCAGTGGGGTGACTGACGAGTTTTGAAGAAACATCCCATAAATTTAAGTAATTGTATTTTGAAATGTGCTACATATGACTATTTCCCATTGATCCTTCACAATAGACATGAATTGGACCAATCTTGGCCACCGGAGAACTGTTCCGGGAGAACCTAAGAAAATGTATATATTTTTCTATCATTCCAGCGATTTGGGTTCATAGCTTTATACGAAATGCGAAGTTCTTCCAATCATACGGTTCTACAGCTCCCTCAAGGCCATTCCGGCACCGGTTCCGTACGGATGGACATTTGACGCCATTTTGAAAACCAAGATGGCGGCTTCCGGTTACCACAAAACAGTGAAAACCACCATCAATATGGGTGTTATTTGAAAGAGAACGGCCAGCAAAAGCCGGAAATTGACAATTGACGCCATTTTGAAAATCAAAATGGCGATTTCCGGTTACCACAAAACAGTGAAAAGCATCATCAATATGGGTGTCATTCGAAAGGGAGTGGTCAATAGAAGACAGAAATTGATTTTTGACGCCATTTTCAAAACCAAGATGGCGGTTTCCGGTTATCACAGTGCAGTGCAAACCGCCACCAATAATGGCGTCATTGTAAAGCGCTAGCGATCAGCAAAAGCCGGAAAATGATTTTTGACGCCAATTCGAAAACCAAAATGGCGGGTTCCTGTTCCAAAGAAACAGTAAAAACCGTCATCAATATGGGTGTCATTAGAAAAGAGATGGTCACTTGAAAACCAAGATGGTAGCTTCCGGTTACCACAAAACAGTGAAAACAACCATCAATGTGGGTGTTATTTGAAGGAGGAAATTTATAATTGACGCCATTTTCAAAACCAAGATGGCGGTTTCCGGTTACCACAACAGTCAAAAGTATTGTCAATATGAGTGTCATTCAAAAGGGGGGGGGGGGTCAATAGAAGACAGAAATTGATTTTTTCGCCATTTTCTAAGCAAAGATAGCGGCTTCCGGTTTCCACAAGGCAGTGAAAACCACCGTCAATAATGGTGTCATTGTAAAGCGGGTGGTCAGCGAAAGACGAAAATTGGTTGTTTACGCCATTTTGAAAACCAAGATGGTGGCTTCCTGTTCCAAGGAAACAATGAAAACCATTGTCAGTATGGGTGGCATTTGAAACGGGGTGATCAGTAGAAGACGGGAATTGATGATTGACGCCATTCTGAAAACCAAGATGGCGGCTTCCGGTTTCCACAAAACAGTGAAGACTGTCATCAAGATGGAAGTCATTTGCGAGTGGATGGTCGGCAGATACGGATATTGATTGACGCCATTTTGGAAAGCAAGATGGTGGTACCACAAAATAGTCAAAATCATCATCGGTATGGGTTTTATTTAGAAATGAACGGTCACCCAAGTAGCAATTTTTATTTCAACAACTATTTCACACCAACAATAAGTATGTGCTGTTGTGACAGACAACTAAGTTTCTTCGTGACTCAAAAGGTACAGATTTAGACTAATTTTCAATATAGTTCAGCGAAACTTTTAAAACTTGCTCCCGTTTCGTAGTCATTAC
Source organism: Topomyia yanbarensis (assembly GCF_030247195.1). Classification (NCBI taxonomy): domain Eukaryota; kingdom Metazoa; phylum Arthropoda; class Insecta; order Diptera; family Culicidae; genus Topomyia; species Topomyia yanbarensis. The sequence goes on from NC_080671.1 coordinate 269,882,224, forward strand.
TATGCGAGAATAACCGAATTAAATCATATTGTTGTCAATATGTTGAACGCAGATCTCAACAAGATAAGTTCATTCTTGCTGATGTTCACATGGGCTATCAATCGGCAATATTATTATAATAATAATTTTCGATAGGGACATGTGTATTTTTCCTCGTTCAATACTGCGGATCGTGATAGTGCGTTGCATTGGAGATGTATTTGTTGATTCACGCGTTCGTGGTTGGTGTCGGCTACATAGTGTGGTATACGTGCAGGTGTGTGGGGCTTCTTCGATGACTTCATCGTTTATGGAGTGATTGCTGGCCTCAATTAAAGCAGTGGATGATATCAAGAAGTTTTGACTCGTGAGCCGCTGCCGAATAATGTGCTGGGGGAACGACGGCGACTGGGATGCCGCGGTTGCCTACTTTGTTTTTTACTTTGTAAGTAAGGGTTTTCCACTACTCGGGTTCTTGTTTGCCCGGCGTACCCTTCTTTTCAGGGCGGCCTAGGTGTTTCTACAGAATTACGGATTTTCGTTTCACAACAAAAAAAGGTAAATAAACTAATAGATTTACCGACTTTTATTCCACCAAATCTCCTCTTTGCTGCACTCTGTCGATGAAGTTGATCAGCTGCTTCTGACGATGGCGGGAAGGCTGGCGGTTTCTTCTGACCGGCCGGGAACACAACGGCCGCGTTCTCCTGCTGGTGTCGTTGGCTGCGCCGGCAGCGGTCCTTGACTTTTAGCTAGGGAGGTGAGCTTGGCTCCTTTGTTGGAACCTCCCTAGCGACGATGGCGAATTATCGCCGGATCTACTCGCTCCCCGCGAGAGATCTCAGAAGTCACCGCAGTGTACTTCCCAGGGTGCACCTTTGGCCACCCTGCTTCGCTCTCCTTGAAGCTTAGCTGTGAAGGAGAGCTAGGCTCGTTCGGCTGATCCTTCACAGCGAAAGCGGAATAGCGTCTTCTGGGTCCTTTATACTTAGCCGGGGAAGCGAGTTGCTCCTTGGCGCTTAGCTTCCTTTTCCGGCGACCCGACACCAAAACACTTGAGTACCCGAACCACGGGTCGGCACTTTTCGAACGGGATTGTCACCATCGCACACGCGCACTTCACCGCACTGGTTATTGTGGCCGGAAACTGTCCCGGAAAAACAAAAAAACTCGGGGCGTCTGTTCGATGCCGTGGTCCGTCACTATCTAAAAACCTCGATGGCCGCCTTCTCCACGACACGAAAAAACAAACACCAACACCAAAAAACCGTACCGCCGCATAGCTATGTGTAGCATATCCAGCACACTTATTGCAGCAAGAGGAGAGCGGTTGCCTATCCAACCCCTTTGTTTCTTGTATACAAACTTAAAACAAAAATTAGTACACCTATCTGATTACACAAAACCGTTCGACGATTGTAAGGACGTGACCCCTATCGGCCTACCTCTGAGTCGATTCCTAGTCCCACCAGGAGTACTTGCTCTAAATTTGAAGCAAATCGGACAAGTCTAGCTACCGGACCAACGTGCCTGAACTTTGTATGGGATTTTTCGACAATTTATATGAAGAAAACCCACTAGCTCGCATTTTCACCGCTAGGTGGCACAGTATGCATCGAATTATCACTGTAAGTGAAAATAAGAAATATAATTTAATTGTGTACAACTTTGTCGAAGACTGCTAGTCAATTTGGCTTTGTTAAAAGAAGTTATCAAACTTTTAGCGAAGTGGTGTCTGAGTCAGTTTTGCATGGGGCCGGTACTAGGTTCTAACAAACTAAACATTTTTGTAGAATAATGGTTAGATTTAGCTGAATAGTATGTTCGGAAGAATTGCAATACATAATACGAGTTATGTCTTGGTTAGAAAATTTTAGTGCCACCTGTAACCGCATAGATGGCGCCAACACTAACTTTTCAACGGAGAGAGATAGAAATTAGGTGTCTTCTACAAATATCACCGGTTCTATTTACTATAGAATCCATTCGAAAAATGGTTTTTGAAGAAAATTGCCCAAGGAGCTTAACTTTTCGCGGCAGTGATGCCAACTATGCGATTTTTTCAGTTAAATATTAAAAGTTGTTTTTTTCTTATTACAAATATTTTAATTTTGAAGATTCTAATACCATCGTGTTCTGTAGATATTTTTACATAAAAACACGTATAATCTCAATATAATTTGAGCGCATCCTGAGATGCACTGTTTTGAAGGGAAGAACTCGAATTTTTCTCATATAAAAATCCATTTTTATTGGCCAAAATTGAGAAAATCTTCAAACAGTCATAAAAATTGACCCTGATCTGCTAAAAAGCAACCAAAAACGTAATTTTTCATAATTTCTCGTCTACTTCACGATAAATTATGTGTGAACTTAGAATACTCAAGTTAGTTTTTTTTATTGTTGTGCGCCTGCGATTTTATATGGGAAATAGCGTTTTTTTGCTTCAAAATATCGCTGATTTGCTATTTGGCTGAAAAAATCGGATAGTTGGCAGCACTGCCGCCAATAACTAATATATTTTCTAAAGTCCTTGAACAATTTTCTTCAAAACCCATCTTACGGTTTGGTTCTAGAGTAAATAGAACCGGAAATATGTTCAAAAGGAAATCAAAAGTTTTGACAATTTGCCAAAACGGGGGGGGGGGGGGGGGTGCTCCCATTGCCCGAGGGGTGATTGAATAGACACAAAAATTTGGGTTTTTATATATTGGCCCTAGATGAGCAATTCCTCCAAATTTGATTCAAATCCGCGAAGGTCGATTACACGTGCCTTGATCACTGCGCGTGGAATGACCCTTACATAGAATACATGGGAATTGAGAGGGACCATCAAGCCACCTGATTGAAACGATTTGGGCAAGAAGAGTGGAGTAGCCAGATTCTTGCTGCTAACATTTCGTGAACATTGCGCAGGATTTTCTCCCCGCCTATTGAGGCTACTTTTTATAACAATGGCTTGCATTGTAATTGGCTTATATGGTCTTGTTATTGGAAGCAAAAGCTTCCGTAGTACATGTAAGCGAAGTCACTTTCCGACCACGCAATTCCTTTTTGGCCCTTCGTACAGTAGCATGCTGAGTATGGTCAGAGATGCTTGAACACATCATGCTTTTCGTGTAAAGATTGCTCAGTGCTATGGAGAGTGTTCCTGTTACAAAGGTGGTAGTACCACCGCCACCACTACATCCACTGGCCACCCCTTTCAAATGACACACATACTTATGGTTTTCACTGTTGTTTGTAGTAACCGGAAGCCACCATATTGGTTTTCGAAAATGGCGTCAAAAATCACTTTATGACTACCTCTTTCTGATACCTATACTGATGATAGTTTTCGCTGTTTTGCAGTAACAGGAAACCGCAAACTTGGTTTTCAAAACTGCATAAACAATCAATTTCGTCCTTTTTTCTCACCAATCCCTTTCAAATAACACCTATATTGATGGTAGTTTTCACTACTTTTTGGAAACCGGCAGCCGCCATCTTGGTTTTCAAAATGGCGTCAATCATCAATTTCCGTCTTCTGCTGACACACCCCTTTCAAATGACACCCATATTGATGACGGTTTTCACTGTTTCTTTGGAACATGAACCCGCCATTTTGGTTTTCGAATTGGCGTCAAAAACCAATTTCCGGCTTTTGCTGATCGCTAGCGCTTTACAATGACGCCATTATTGGTGGTGGTTTGCACTGCACTGTGATAACCGGAAACCGCCATCTTGGTTTTGAAAATGGCGTCAAAAATCAATTCTGTCTTCTATTGACCACTCCCTTTCGAATGACACCCATATTGATGATGCTTTTCACTGTTTTGTGGTAGTCGGAAATCCCCATTTCTTTTCAAAATGGCGTCAATTATCAGTTTCCGGCTTTTGTTGACCGTTCTCTTTCAAATAACACCCATACTGCCCATAACAGCATAAGAGTCCCATGTTGAAAACAGCAAGCCGAGAAAAACGCTGTTCAAGATTGTCCCATCCATTGAGCCAAATGGATGGGACAACCATGTTTTGGTATTTTTTTAATATGTTCTGAACAAACCCGGTAATCTCATTTGTGCAGTGTGATTCAGTGGTGATACAGAATACAATCCAACGGATAACTCATTTTCGACAAACATCCACATGGGACTCTTATGCGTTTATGGGCAGCATATTGATGGTGGTTTTCACTGTTTTGTGGTAACCGGAAGCCGCCATCTTGGTTTTCAAAATGGCGTCAAATGTCCATCCGTACGGAACCGGTGCCGGAATGGCCTTGAGGGAGCTGTAGAACCGTATGATTGGAAGAACTTCGCATTTCGTATAAAGCTATGAACCCAAATCGCTGGAATGATAGAAAAATATATACATTTTCTTAGGTTCTCCCGGAACAGTTCTCCGGTGGCCAAGATTGGTCCAATTCATGTCTATTGTGAAGGATCAATGGGAAATAGTCATATGTAGCACATTTCAAAATACAATTACTTAAATTTATGGGATGTTTCTTCAAAACTCGTCCGTCACCCCACTGGGATGCCGGATATACCCCAAGGGAATTCGGATTAATTCCGGAATCGGTCCACGGATTTGAACACTACTAGGTATATAAAAACTGGACTAAATTCCAGATCTTTTAAAGCCAGTTCCATCCAATTCGGTCAAAAATTGACGAAATGAGAGCAAAATTTAAACAAAATTTTCAGAAAAATTTTAGCTTGGTACTGTAAAGGTTAAATGAATCAAATGAATCAAATGAATCATATGAATCAAATGAATCAAATGAATCAAATGAATCAAATGAATCAAATGAATCAAATGAATCAAATGAATCAAATGAATCATATGAATCAAATGAATTAAATGAAACAAATGAATCAAATGAATCAAATGAATCAAATATATCATATGAATCGAATGAATAAAATGAATCAAATGAATCAAATTAATCAAATTAATCAAATGAATCAAATGAATCAAATGAATCAAATGAATCAAATGAATAAAATGAATCAAATGAATCAAATGAATCAAATGAATAAAATGAATCAAATGAATCAAATGAATCAAATGATTCAAATGATTCAAATGATTCAAATGATTCAAATGATTCAAATGATTCAAATGATTCAAATGATTCAAATGATTCAAATGATTCAAATGATTCAAATGATTCAAATGATTCAAATGATTCAAATGATTCAAATGATTTAAATGATTCAAATGATTCAAATGATTCAAATGATTCAAATGATTCAAATGATTCAAATGATTCAAATGATTCAAATGATTCAAATGCTTCAAATGATTAAAATGATTCAAATGATTCAAATGATTCAAATGATTCAAATGATTCAAATGATTCAAATGATTCAAATGATTCAAATGATTCAAATGATTCAAATGATTCAAATGATTCAAATGATTCAAATGATTCAAATGATTCAAATGATTCAAATGATTCAAATTATTCAAATGATTCAAATGATTCAAATGATTCAAATGATTCAAATGAATCAAATGAATAAAATGAATCAAATGAATCAAATGAATCAAATGAATCAAATGAATCAAATGAATCAAATGAATCAAATGAATCAAATGAATCAAATGAATCAAATGAATCAAATGAATCAAATGAATCAAATGAATCAAATGAATCAAGTGATTCAAATGAATCGAATGAATCAAATGAATCAAATGAATCAAATGAATCCAATGAATCCAATGAATCCAATGAATCAAATGAATCAAATGAATCAAATGAATCAAATGAATCAAATGAATCAAATGAATCAAATGAATCAAATGAATCAAATGAATCAAATGAATCAAATGAATCAAATGAATCAAATGAATCAAATGAATCAAATGAATCAAATGAATCAAATGAATCAAATGAATCAAACGAATCAAATGAATCAAATGAATCATATGAATCGAATGAATCAAATGAATCAAATGAATCAAATGAATCAAATGAATCAAATGAATCAAATGAATCAAATGAATCAAATGAATCAAATGAATCAAATGAATCAAATGAATCAAATGAATCAAATGAATCAAATGAATCAAATGAATCAAATGAATCAAATGAATCAAATGAATCAAATGAATCAAGTGAATCAAATGAATAAAATGAATCATATAAATCAAATGAATCAAATGAATCAAATTAATCAAATTAATCAAATGGATCAAATGAATCAAATGAATCAAACGAATCAAATGAATCAAATGAATCAAATGAATCAAATGAATCAAATGAATCAAATGAATCAAATGAATCAAATGAATCAAATGAATCAAATGAATCAAATGAATCAAATGAATCAAATGAATCAAATGAATCAAATGAATCAAATGAATCAAATGAATCAAATGAATCAAATGATTCAAATGAATCAAAAGAATCAAATGAATCAAATGATTCAAATGATTCAAATATTTCAGATGATTCAAATAATTCAAATGATTCAAATGAATCAAATGATTCAAATGATTCAAATGAATCAAATGAATCAAATGAATCAAATGAATCAAATGAATCAAATGAATCAAATGAATCAAATGAATCAAATGAATCAAATGAATCAAATGAATCAAATGAATCAAATGAATCAAATGAATCAAATGAATCAAATGAATCAAATTAATCAAATGAATCAAATGAATCAAATGAATCAAATGAATCAAATGAATCAAATGAATCAAATGAATCAAATGAATCAAATGAATCAAATGAATCAAATGAATCAAATGAATCAAATGAATCAAATGAATCAAATGAATCAAATGAATCAAATGAATCAAATGAATCAAATGAATCAAATGAATCAAATGAATCAAATGAATCAAATGAATCAAATGAATCAAATGAATCAAATGAATCAAATGAATCAAATGAATCAAATGAATCAAATGAATCAAATGAATCAAATGAATCAAATGAATCAAATGAATCAAATGAATCAAATGAATCAAATGAATCAAATGAATCAAATGAAACAAATGAATCAAATGAATCATATGAATCAAATGAATCAAATGAATCAAATGAATCTAATGAATCAAATGAATCATATGAATCGAATGAATCAAATGAATCAAATGAATCAAATTAATCAAATTAATCAAATGAATCAAATGAATCAAATGAATCAAATGAATCAAATGAATCAAATGAATCAAATGAATCAAATGAATCAAATGAATCAAATGAATCAAATGAATCAAATGAATCAAATGAATCAAATGAATCAAATGAATCAAATGAATCAAATGAATCAAATGAATCAAATGAATCAAATGAATCAAATGAATCAAATGAATCAAATGAATCAGATGATTCAAATGATTCAAATGAATCAAATGAATCAAATGAATCAAATGAATCAAATGAATCAAATGAATCAAATGAATCAAATGAATCAAATGAATCAAATGAATCAAATGAATCAAATGAATCAAATGAATCAAATGAATCAAATGAATCAAATGAATCAAGTGAATCAAATGAATAAAATGAATCATATAAATCAAATGAATCAAATGAATCAAATTAATCAAATTAATCAAATGAATCAAATGAATCAAATGAATCAAATGAATCAAATGAATCAAATGAATCAAATGAATCAAATGAATCAAATGAATCAAATGAATCAAATGAATCAAATGAATCAAATGAATCAAATGAATTAAATGAATCAAATGAATCAAATGAATCAAATGAATCAAATGAATCAAATGAATCAAATGAATCAAATGAATCAAATGAATCAAATGAATCAAATGAATCAAATGAATCAAATGAATCAAATGAATCAAATGATTCAAATGAATCAAAAGAATCAAATGATTCAAATGATTCAAATATTTCAGATGATTCAAATAATTCAAATCATTCAAATGAATCAAATGATTCAAATGAATCAAATGAATCAAATGAATCAAATGAATCAAATGAATCAAATGAATCAAATGAATCAAATGAATCAAATGAATCAAATGAATCAAATGAATCAAATGAATCAAATGAATCAAATGAATCAAATGAATCAAATGAATCAAATGAATCAAATGAATCAAATGAATCAAATGAATCAAATGAATCAAATGAATCAAATGAATCAAATGAATCAAATGAATCAAATGAATCAAATGAATCAAATGAATCAAATGAATCAAATGAATTAAATGAATCAAATGAATCAAATGAATCAAATGAATCAAATGAATCAAATGAATCAAATGAATCAAATGAATCAAATGAATCAAATGAATCAAATGAATCAAATGAATCAAATGAATCAAATGAATCAAATGAATCAAATGAATCAAATGAATCAAATGAATCATATGAATCAAATGAATCAAATGAATCAAATGAATCAAATGAATCAAATGAATCATATGAATCGAATGAATCAAATGAATCAAATGAATCAAATGAATCAAATTAATCAAATGAATCAAATGAATCAAATGAATCAAATGAATCAAATGAATCAAATGAATCAAATGAATCAAATGAATCAAATGAATCAAATGAATCAAATGAATCAAATGAATCAAATGAATCAAATGAATCAAATGAATCAAATGAATCAAATGAATCAAATGAATCAAATGAATCAAATGAATCAAATGAATCAAATGAATCAAATGAATCAAATGAATCAAATGAATCAAATGAATCAAATGAATTAAATGAATCAAATGAATCAAATGAATCAAATGAATCAAATGAATCGAATGAATCAAATGAATCAAATGAATCAAATGAATCAAATGAATCAAATGAATCAAATGAATCATATGAATCAAATGAATCAAATGAATCAAATGAATCAAATGAATCAAATGAATCAAATGAATCAAATGAATCAAATGAATCAAATGAATCATATGAATCGATTGAATCAAATGAATCAAATGAATCAAATGAATCAAATGAATCAAATGAATCAAATGAATCAAATGAATCAAATGAATCAAATGAATCAAATGAATCAAATGAATCAAATGAATCAAATGAATCAAATGAATCAAATGAATCAAATGAATCAAATGAATCAAATGAATCAAATGAATCAAATGAATCAAATGAATCAAATGAATCAAATGAATCAAATGAATCAAATGAATCAAATGAATCAAATGAATCAAATGAATCAAATGAATCAAATGAATCAAATGAATCAAATGAATCAAATGAATCAAATGAATCAAATGAATCAAATGAATCAAATGAATCAAATGAATCAAATGAATCAAATGAATCAAATGAAGCAAATGAATCAAATGAATCAAATGAATCAAATGAATCAAATGAATCAAATGAATCAAATGAATCAAATGAATCAAATGAATCAAATGAATCAAATGAATCAAATGAATCAAATGAATCAAATGAATCAAATGAATCAAATGAATCAAATGAATCAAATGAATCAAATGATTCAAATGATTCAAATGATTCAAATGATTCAAATGATTCAAATGATTAAAATGATTAAAATGATTAAAATGATTAAAATGATTAAAATGATTAAAATGATTCAAATGATTCAAATGATTCAAATGATTCAAATGATTCAAATGATTCAAATGATTCAAATGAATCAAATGAATAAAATGAATCAAATGAATCAAATGAATCAAATGAATCAAATGAATCAAATTAATCAAATTAATCAAATGAATCAAATGAATCAAATAAATCAAATGAATCAAATGAATTAAATGAATCAAATGAATCAAATGAATCAAATGAATCAAATGAATCAAATGAATCATATGAATCAAATGAATCAAATGAATCAAATGAATCAAATGAATCAAATGAATCAAATGAATCAAATTAATCAAATGAATCGAATGAATCGAATGAATCAAATGAATCAAATGAATCAAATGAATCAAATGAATCAAATGAATCAAATGAATCAAATGAATCAAATGAATCAAATGAATCAAAAGAATCAAAAGAATCACATGAATCACATGAATCAAATGATTCAAATGATTCAAATGAATCAAATGAATCAAATAAATCAAATGAATCAAATGAATCAAATGAATCAAATGAATCAAATGAATTAAATGAATTAAATGAATCAAATGAATCAAATGAATCAAATGAATCAAATGAATCAAATGAATCAAATGAATCAAATGAATCAAATGAATCAAATGAATCAAATGAATCAAATGAATCAAATGAATCAAATGAATCAAATGAATCAAATGAATCAAATGAATCAAATGAATCAAATGAATCAAATGAATCAAATGAATCAAATGAATCAAATGAATCATATGAATCAAATGAATCAAATGAATCAAATGAATCAAATGAATCAAATGAATCAAATGAATCAAATGAATCAAATGAATCAAATGAAGCAAATGAATCAAATTATTCAAATGAATCAAATGATTCAAATGATTCAAATGATTCAAATGATTCAAATGATTCAAATGATTCAAATGAATCAAATGAATAAAATGAATCAAATGAATCAAATGAATCAAATGAATCAAATGAATCAAATGAATCAAATGAATCAAATGAATCAAATGAATCAAGTGATTCAAATGAATCAAATTAATCAAATTAATCAAATTAATCAAATTAATCAAATTAGTCAAATTAATCAAATTAATCAAATTATTCAAATGAATCAAATGAATCAAATGAATCAAATTAATCAAATGAATTAAATGAATTAAATGAATTGAATGAATCAAATGAATCAAATGAATCAAATGAACCAAATGAACCAAATGAATCAAATGAATCAAATGAATCAAATGAATCAAATGAATCAAATAAATCAAATGAATCAAATGAATTAAATGAATCAAATGAATCATATGAATCAAATGAATCAAATGAATCAAATGAATCAAATGAATCAAATTAATCAAATGAATCAAATGAATCAAATTAATCAAATGAATCAAATGAATCAAATGAATCAAATGAATCAAATGAATCAAATGAATCAAATGAATCAAATGAATCAAATGAATCAAATGAATCAAAAGAATCAAAAGAATCACATGAATCACATGAATCAAATGATTCAAATGATTCAAATGAATCAAATGAATCAAATGAATCAAATGAATCAAATAAATCAAATGAATCAAATGAATCAAATGAATTAAATGAATTAAATGAATCAAATGAATCAAATGAATCAAATGAATCAAATGAATCAAATGATTCAAATGATTCAAATGAATCAAATGAATCAAATGAATCAAATGAATCAAATGAATCAAATGAATCAAATGAAGCAAATGAATCAAATTATTCAAATGAATCAAATTATTCAAATGAATAAAATTATTCAAATGAATCAAATGAATCAAATGAATCAAATGAATCAAAAGAATCAAATGAATCAAGTGATTCATATGAATTAAATGAATCACACGAATCAAATAAATCAAATAAATTAAATGAATCAAATGAATCAATTGAATCAAGTGAATCGAATGAATCAAATGAATCAAATGAATCAAATGAATCAAATGAATCAAATGATTCTAATGAATCACATGAATCACATGAATCACATGAATCACATGATCACATGAATCACATGAATCAAATTAATCAAATGAATCAAATTGATTTAATTCGTCCATTGAATACAATGAATCAAATTAATGAAATGGATCAAATGAATAAAAAGAATGGATGAACAAAATGAATAAAGTAGAAAAAAATGAAATGCATAAATAAAACAAACGAATCAAATAAACAAAATGAACTGAAGTGATAAAATGAATAAAATGAAGGAAATGAGCAGAATAAAATGCATTGATTGAAATGATAAATTAAAGAATGGTAAAAGGTTAAAAATCGATATAAAGAAATAAATTGAATCAAATAAATTATTTGGATAAAGTGATTAAAACTGAAAAAGTAGTCATATTATTAAAATGAAGAAACTGAACAAAATGAATAAACTGGAAAAAAAATGAATTAAATGCATACAATGAAAACAATGAATAAAATAAGTTAAATGAATGATATGAGTAAAATGCACACAACTGAGTGAATCCAAAGAATGAAACGAATAAAATAAGTAAAATGAACGCAGATTATCAAAACGAATAAAACGATGCTGAATGAAATAATTAATTGAAATGAAATGGTCATATATTTGAGGCTAAAACATTTTTGAATAAAGAAAATGAATAAACCGGATTGTACGAATTTGAGAACCATTGCATCAGAAAGTTTTGAAATGTTTTTGAAAATACCATTTTCTGAGAAAAGTCTAATAAATATGCAATGGACTTTCTAGGGCTTCCATCTTTTTTTGGTTTTATTCTTTTTGTTTTCATGCTTCTTTACTTGACGCGTCGTTTTAGGATTATCTGGTGTTTCTACTTTATTGTTGGACCTTAATTAGTTATCAGGAACCTGGAACGTTCAATTTGCTTTTGAACTCGAAGTTTACTTTCTGGTCACATATTCCCGAAAAAAAGATTTATGTATTGAATAGAATTTACTGTTTCAGTATTTTAACGCGCAATTGAATATAGCAAAGTTAGACAAGGTCACATGTGCTTTCAAGTACCTTGAACAGAGAACGACAGGAAGAATGCGATTCGTGAATGAGACAGGTAGATATTTCAAAGTTTTTATTTGCATTGAAGTAAATAGTGTGAAATGTCTAGGCTATGTCGATAGCATAAAAGCCATGCATTCAGTTGATTGCAATGCAGTCTCTTTCCATTCATCCTTATAGCTTTCATATTGTTTCGTTCGGAATTCTCGTGCAGGAAATATGGGTAAATAAGTCCTATACAGACCAATACTGTGAAAAAAATGTTTCAAACTACTCAGTATATCCAGATATGGACGACGATAAGTTAGAAGACACATTGTAGTTGCACCCCCCATCGAGAGTGGATACATTGGGAAACTTCTTTTCCTGGATCTAATTTGTGGATATTTTTGGTCTTTGATCCGTTATTTTTCATGAAAGTTTGTACCAATACAACGAATGTGCAGCTAATACAACTCATGGTTCATTCGCCTGCGCCACGTTCCGTCTTCCACCTGCACGCCACCATAGATGGTACGCAACACCTTTCGTTCGAAAACTCCAATGGCGCGTTGGTCCTCAACGAACATAGTTCAGGTCTCGTGGCCGCAGAGGACCACCGATCTAATCATCGTCTTGTAGATAATCAACTTCGTGCGGCGGCGAATTTTGTTCGACCGAAGCGTCCTCCGGAGTCCAAAGTAGGCACGATTTCCCACCAAGATCCGTCTCAGAATTTCTCTTCTGTTATCATTGTCGTCGGTTACCAGTGAGCCCAAAAATTTAATTCGTCGACCATCTCGATTTCGTCACCGTCAATCCGAACTCGGGTGGGAGGTTCACATTGTCGTCTCTAGAACCTCTTCCTCTCATGTATTTCGTCTTCGAAACGTTGATGGCAATTCCAATCCTGCTGGCTTCAGCTTTCAGTCTTTGAGCATATGTTTCATTCAAAATTCAATAGAGATACGAATAGTTTAAATATCGCACGTGGAATGTCTCTTTTTGAAATTTTCATGTCAAACTTTCATATTACCCAGTTACGCCAAATATTTTTCTGATATAGCCATGAATTTCCTTAATTATAGTGTAGATAAAGGCTTTGAATACAATTGAATTACAGTTGAGTTGATGTAGAAGCAGACAAAAAATAGTTTTGTTTTCTCAAACCTTCGCAATTACAATTAATAAATATTTCAGATTGGCAGAAGATCATATCACACAACTTAGAAATGGATACAGAAATAGCTAGATAGATGCGATAGAAAAGAAACAGAGAGAGAGAGAGAGAGAGAGAGAGAGAGAGAGAGAGAGAGAGAGAGAGAGAGAGAGAGATGGGGGCGTGTGAGGAATGGCAAATGTTGGTTAATGCAGTGACATTATTTTTATAGGTATATTATTATGATATATTGATTTCTTATATTCTTATCATAAATAATGTAAGTAGTAATTTTTGCGCCATAACCAGTATAACCTAAGTCTTGCAAAAGAGCTAAATTTTCGCTAGATTTTTAGGCTTTAAACATACTTACTACTTTACTTTCGGTGACGCCACGAGTATAATTATATGAGAAATCTTTTATCTCACTATTAGGTGAATTTCTTGTTGATCTGTTTATTGATATACCATCCAACATTTACCCCATGATTGAACGCAATTCCTAATCCAAGGGGTGAATACTAGAACTCACTGTTTCTTTATCAACACATTATTTTGTCTTTGAAGTGAACTTATATATCGATTTTTACGAAATAGTTAATTTATTATAAAGGTAATTCACAAAATGTTCTCAACATCGAATTCCTTGAATCACGTAGATGTGCTTTCATACCCCGATATTCAAAATCGGTTTAGTTTTGCCCCTAAAACACCAGTAAAGCAGTACTCTCTATGAAAAAATCTCATTTTTAGATAGTGGAAATTGGTAAGCGAGGACTAAAAATACAAAATGTTTAATATCTCCGCCGCTCGTGTATGGATTTAGACAATCTATAGCTTGTTAGAAAGGTATTTTTACAAGCTTTCGATTTATGTGCAGACAATATTATATTGTTCGGAAATTATTTGCGAAAAACCTGCTGTTTTTTGACAAAATCGTCCATATCTCAGAAAGTAAACAAAATATCGAAAATCAAAAATAATAGCGTCAAATGGCAACGTTAGGCCTTTCATTTGAAACTAGTTTCATTAAGATCGGTTCAGCCATTGCTGAGATAATTACATGATATTTTGTACATACATACATACACACATACACACATACACACATACACACACATAAGACATTGTCTCAATTTGTCGAGCTGAGTCGATTGGTATATGAGACTCGGCCCTCCGGGCCTCGGAAAAAGCTTTCAAAGTTTTAGCGAATCCTATACATCTCTTTTGTAAGAAATTTAAAACATCGCGAAGCATCATGTTCTAAATGTTCACAAACGATATAATATCGGAAGAGAGTGATAAGTTAAGTTAAGAAATGTCTCATCACACTGTTAGGTGGATTCAAAGCGTTTTTAATATAACGATTCCTTTCAAGTTATAGTTTATAGACCAAAAAGTATTGAATCCACGAATATGAGGTTTGGTTTTTTGAACTATGCGAAATATGGTTATATTCAAAATCGTAAAAAAAAATCCAAATTTTGGTACGTAACTTGAACAGTTATTTCAACGGATATCTAAGTGAAATCCCAACGTTTAAAGCTGAAGAACTACTTCTACTAACACAAAGCGTCTATCTAGGTCGAGACTTGACAGAACAGACTAGCTATTGGAACCAGTGATTTTCCTATTTCTTACCTCCTGATCAGGGTATATATTATTACCATCTTATTATCATATTATATAGACAAAATGTTAACGAAACTGATTTTTACCGCAAGTAATGCACTGGTACTATGAGCCAGTATGTCCAGTTGGATACCGACCAGTAAGTATGGACACCGACCAAGAAAGATCTTTGAAATTAGTAAGATTAGTTATACGGTAGAATAGTATTTTGATCTAAATATTTTCATACTAGAGGGATTCCATGAGAAACCGGCCGACCGCAAAATATGACCATCGTCGATTCGAACGAAACTTTACAGGTGTGTTCGCTGTATGAATCTCCATGATATTCTCTGACAATTGGAATATTTTGATACAAGAGTAATTTTTCAAAAGGGCGTAAACGTTTCTACGTGTATGAATTTCAATTTTTTTTTGTTCGATTACTGTATTTTATACAGCAAAACTATCTGAGAACAAGTTACAGGGAATGAATACTTCTGTCCGAAAAAAATAAACACTGAAAAAAATGTTGTGTCAAAAACAAAAATTTATGATAAAAATTTAAACCCATTTTTTTAATTTTTTTATATTTTGTTACCAAAAACCTAAAGAGAAAAGAAACATTTTAATTGTGATTGCATGATGGAGAAAAAATTGGTAAAAAAGTTTTTCTAACAATAACTTCGTACATGTTTTTAAATTTCCTACTAATTGACATGCAAAATTGTAATTTTATTACAGAATATAATTCTAAGCACCATTTAAAATCAAAATGCATTTAACAAAAATCTTCCAAAATGCGATAGTTTTCGAGATATTTGAAATTTTGCTACTTCAAAAACAATTAATTCGTGTAATTATGCTCTTTTTAAAAATTATTCGCGTTACCCCATCAAAAAATGTCAAAAATTTAATGTTTATCGTTTTAAAGACGTAAAAGCAACCTTTTTAGTGTATTTGGATCATGGAGAAGCTTTCAACAAAAAAGTTTTCCTAACAACAACTTTTGACATTTTTCTATAATTCTTACTATTTGCAGTCAAAAATACAATTTTCTTTTTGAATATGATTCTAAACGCCATTTTAAATCGAAATGCTCTTAACAAAATTTTTTTTAAATGTAGTAGTTCTCGAGATATTTTATTTTTTGTTTTAACAATACAATTATTTTGTTTTATTACGACCTTTTCATAAGTTAGTCGCGTTTCTCCATCAACAATAATAGGTTTTTCAAAAGGCCCGTAAACTTTCGTGCAACTTTCTCTTTGACATCAAGGCGATATTGTAAACCATTTGAAAGTTACATGAAAGCATCCAAATATATTTCAACCATAGGGTCTGTTGATTAAACTATATACTATATACTGGGTTTTCAATAGGGCAATCTGTTCAACCATCGTTACAACAGCCTTGTTTACTAATGCGTTCATGTCAGTGGAGAAGCTTTTCAGCATCGAATTCATCCAATCAGCGAGATCAGTGAGTGCCATGTTATCATGGGACGAAGAAGCTTGTACTCGGTCGCTCACAGATTTTGGCATTTTAATGATATATTACTCACACAATCATAACACTGCTCGTATAAAATGTCTAAGTTTACAGCTTGATGAGATGTAAAGTTTTTTTTCTGCTTATTTATTCCGAATTAGAATTTTATTCTGTCTGGATAACACAAACTCCGTAAAGCTGATAATATTCTGAGGTGATTCGCAGTTAAATTAGTAGGCGTACTAGTCTGGAAACAATCACTTCACTAAAAAGTTTCTTCCGCACAAATTGATTACTCGCACCTCATTTCTGTGTGTTTGTAAACTTTTTGTTTGTAAATTATACTATATAGCTGAATCATATGTTGGTTGTTTTCATGTAACTTTAAAATGTTTCACAATATCGCCTTGATGTCAAAGAGAAAGTAGCAGAAAAGTTTACGGGCCTTTTGAAAAACCTATTATTGTCGATGGAGAAACGCGAGTAAGATCGTAATAAAACAAAATAATTGTGTTGTTAAAACAAAAGTTAAAATATCTCGAGAACTACTACATTTTAGAAATTTTTTGAGCATTTCGATTTAAAATGGCGTTTAGAATCATTCAAAAAGAAAATTGTATTTTTGACTGCAAATAGTAAGAATTATAAAAAAATGTCAAAAAATGTTGTTAGGAAAACTTTTTTATTGAAAGCTTCTCCACGATCCAAATACACTAAAAAAGTTACTTTTACGTCTTTAAAATGAGAAACATTAAATTTTTGACATTTTATGATGGGGTAACGCGAATAACTTTTAAAAACAGCATAATTACACGAATTAATTGTTTTTGAAGGAGCAAAATTTCAAATATCTCGAAATCTATCGCATTTTGGAAGATTTTTACTAAATGCATTTTGATTTTATATGGTGCTTAGAATTATATTCTGTAATAAAATTACAATTTTATATGTCAATTAGTATGAAATTTAAAAACATGTGCGAAGTTATTGTTAGAAAAAAAATTTTGCCGATTTTTCTCCATCATGCAATCACATTCAAAATGTTTCTTTTCTCTTTAGGTTTTTGGTAACAAAATATAAAAAATTAAAAAAATGGGTTTTTTTCGCAATTTAAATTTTTATCATAATTTTTTGTTTTTTTTTGAAAAATGACACAACATTTTTTCAGTGCATATTTTTTCAGACAGAAGTATTCATTCCCTGTAACTCGTTCTCAGATAGTTTTGCTGTATAAAATACAGTAATCGAACAAAAAAAAATTGAAATTCATACACGTAGAAACGTTTACGCCCTTTTGAAAAGTTGCTCTTGAGTCAAAATAATCTTACTACCTGTGGAAAATATTTAGTCTTGCATGACGTTGAAATGTGTAAAGTTTCATTGGAATCTAAGATGGTCGGTCACGATTTTAAAGATTTTCCGACGGATCTTCGTGGAATTCCTCACTACATAGAACAAGTTGTGTGTCATGAACAGTCCATTACAACTTTATCGTTGAGTTTCAATAATTCACTATCAAAAACAATACCTTGGTACTAACATTATTTTACAGTGCGACCCTACTTATCACTAAGAGTTCCTTCTGGCTGGGGCTCGAGCATACGCCTAGTGACTTCTAAGGTCATCTAAGGCTTTAGCCATTGAACTGCCAGACTAGGACATTTACAATTACGTACATGTTGTTTTGGGGTTTTTAAAACACAAACAAGCATTCAATTAAATTGAACTTTCGAAAGAAATGTCGAAATTACCTGTTGTTAGTTTATTGTCCAAAAACATTTGAAAAGTTAGTTGGGAAACTTCACATCCCAAACGATCTAGTGTCATATACCATTCAAGTAGTACAAACTTTCTCGGTTGTGGTCCATTAGGAGGTAGATAACAGTCTTTTATCTCTCTCTGGACTAAATCAGCCTGGATGCCGTGTCGCTGGAGTCCTGCTCTCACGTCGTGGAAGGCAGCAGAAATAGGAGTCCCAAGTTAACCTCTAGCTGAAAACCAAAAAAGGCTGGAAAAACTAAAATAAGTCAGTAAACGGAGTATAATTGACCTTTCCATCGCTGTGTCAACCGAAGCTCTAACATAATGGATGATTGTATGATTTTTTTGGCTATTTTCGGCAAATTTGAGACTAAGAGAAACGAAAGCAATGAAATTGAAAGACAGATATGTATTCTAGAGTTAATCAGAGCGGAAAATTATGACTAAACAGGCTCATATGAACATGATCGAAAGGAAATGTGCAAAATCTTTTGCCTTTTGGTAAGTAGTAGTTTATCGTTATAATCATATTAAAACGCCGGCGTCGGCGGTAAAGCATGATGATGAGTTATGGTCTTTCAATGACCATGCGGTAGACTTGGGTACAAAGCCCAACTCCTACTTAGCAGAAGGCAAAAAATTCTTCACATTTCCTTTCGATCATGTCCATGCTTTCGTTTCTCTTAGCCTTAATTTTGCCGAAAATAGCCAACAATATCGATACAGTAGAATACCTTGCGGCAATTAAAACATAGTCACATAATGGGTGATTGTTCCTTCGCAAAGGGTGTGTTTTAAAAAGTAGCCATGCCCCTAATTAACACAAATAGGAGAGCATTATCCAACGTTTTCGATAGCTTCTAGTTGTTGTGGACTGTATTTTCATGAAGGATGCTATTATGTTGAAAACTTAGCAAACTCCGTTTTCATTGCATTTAAAAAAAATTGCATTACCACTCCTTGTGAAATACCTAGTGCATTCATTTTTGCGTATAGTGCACAGGTCTTATATTTGAGATAACAACTTACGATATTTTTGCTGTCAATCTGGTTATTGACAGCATAGACAAAAAATACGTCTATTGTTCGGTAAATTTGCTACATATTACATCGCGTTTTGATGATTTTAAAAAGGTTGTGTCATATTGTGGTAGAAATTGTTTTGTACTCATAACGGGCAGTGCTACAAATGCTCATAATAACATTTGGGACAGCTCTAACAGTATTACTCATCAATTGACTAACGAGTTAATGCCAAACGAGCGCAAATATTCACATTATTTTTTGCGATAAATGAGTCTTATTTGATTAGTTAGACTTTTCATCAGATGTCGAAGTGTGTCGTAGTCCCGTGTCTACAGGAACCTTGGTGAGGAAGACTTGGTGAGCCATAAAACGTATTTTCGTATTTTTGATTTTTGACTTGGATAAAGGCGTCGAATTACATATTTTTTGTCATGATAGCGGCATACGAAGGAAGCTGACCCTCTTTGATTTATGCGTGTGTCTCAAAGCCTACTTTTATAGATTGTGAAACTATAACAAACCAGCATTTGAGTTCATTTTAGCAAGTTTCAATTTCTGTCTATGATTAGCACTCTCCATGCATGTCAGAAAACTTGTTTCCGTAATTCGAAATTTCATTTTCCAAATCGTGCATCAGATATATTTTGCCAAGAAGGCGTACCCCTCGTTTACCATCCGGCTGAAGCCTTCTATTGAAACTAATACCTTTGCTTGGTTGAACTCTCAATGTGTGAAATGTGGCCGAAAAGATGATAATCCGCGGAATGTACCAAAACTTCAACCAATCGAAGCATTTTGGGAAGCTGCTTCAGCAGCACAATTAAAATCAAGGATATGCAGAGTAGATCTCAATGTCACCTAGACCATGATGGGAGCAGTAGAGGAAGTTTAGGTACACTTGAGAAAGATAGACAATAAGCTGTCCTACTTTTTTTAAATAACTACTAGATATAAAACTAATTTGTTATAAAGAAAACCTACCCTGGGTTTTAGTTTAGCCCAGCTACTTCTGACTCACCTGTTACTTTGTCAAAAATTCGAAGTTGTAATCTTGCAATCTCATGCAAGATCAAAGCAAAATCGCAGACCAAAAATGCCTTGTCGGACAATACTTGAGATGAGTTTTTCAAAATCTTGCTTGTGAAATTATTGAAAAAAAAAAAATCTCTTCTCGAATTGCCACGCGATGGAAGAAACAATCGTATGTCCGTGATCAGTAGAAAATAAGCTCAAAAAAACACAAACTCTAACCTAAAAGCCGAACCATTGGAACTGGTTACTGATGTATGGGGCTCCGCCTGGTCATCATGGTCTGTTGGTGCAGGAAGAAGAGTGCCGTTTGTATCAAGGACAGGGAGGATTCTAAACAAATATTGCTCTAATGACGAAATAACCGGTCAATATGCTATAACTAATTTGAAAAACCGATTTAATCCACCTAGCAATGAGATGCGACATTTCTTACACATATCACTATTGGATTAGTTTGCAGAACTCATGAGAAGTAGGCACCCAACTAGAGGTTGGATGAAAACAGTTTCTAGTCTTGCACGAATAAAATCTCGAATAAACTGAATAAATTATAGAAAATCAACAAAACGAACGAAATAGAAAGTAAAGCAAAAAATGAAGTAATAGGCCTTTAAATTCATAAAATGAGTAGAAAAATTAATGTAAATCAAAATTATAAAATACACGAATCAAATTAGATGTTTATTAAATAAAAATTAAGATTATATTTAGAAATAGTTATAAGATAAATAGAATAAATTGACTCGTACTAACAAATTGAATGAAATAAAGGGTATGACTGAACATGAAATGCATAAAATTAAAGATATGAATGAAATGAATCAAATGATTCAAATGAATCAAATTGATTTAATTCATCTAGTGAATACAATGAATCAAATGAATGAAATGGATCAAATGAATAAAATGAATGGATGAACAAAATAAATAAAGTAAAAAATAAATGAAATGCATAAATAAAACAAACGAATCAAATAAACAAAATGAACTTAAGTGATAAAATGAATAAAAAGAAGAAAATGAGCAGAATAAAATGCATTGATTAAAATGAAAAATTAAACGATGGTAAAAGGTTATAAAATATTATTCTTTAAATTTAATTGTATCAAATAAACTATTTGGATGAAATGATTAAAACTGAAATAGTAGTCAGATTATTAAAGTGAAGAAACTGAACAAAATGAATAAACTGGGAAAAATAAATAGAATGCGTGCAATTAAAACAATGAATAAAATAAGTTAAATGAATAATATGAGTAAAATGTACAAAAAAACTAAACTGATCAGAGTGAATCCAAAAAATGAAACAAATGAAATAAGTAAAATGACGCAGATGAACAAAACGAAGAAAAATATGCTGAATGGAATAAGTAATTAAATTGAAATTATCATATATTTAAGGTTAAAAAACATTTTTGAATAAATAAAATGAATAAACCGGATTGTACGAATTTGAGAACCATTGCATCAGAAAGTTTTGAAATGTTTTTAAAAATCCCATCTTCTGAGAAAAGTCTAATAAATATACTATGGACTTTCTAGGGCTTCCGTCTTTTTTGGTTTTATTCTTTTCGTTTTCATGCTTCTTTACTTGACGGCGTCGTTTTAAGATTATCTGGTGTATCTACTTTATTGTTGGACCTTAATTAGTTGTCAGGAACCTGGAACGTTCAATTTGCTTTGGAATTCGAAGTTTACTTTTTGGTCACATATTCCCGAAAAAAGATTTATGTGCAGAACAGAATTTACTGGTACAGTATATTAACGCGCAATTGAATATAGTAAAGTGAGACAAGGTCACAGGCGCTTTCAAGCCCCTTGAACAGAGAACGACAGAGGGAGAATGCGATTCGTGAATGAGACAGGTAGATATTTCAGTTTTCATTTGCATTGAAGTTAATAGTGTAAAATGTCTAGGGTATGTCGATAGCGTAAAATCCATTCAGTTGATTGCAATGCAGTCTCTTTCCATTCATCCTTATAGCTTGCATATTGTTTCGTTCGTAATTCTTGTGCAGGTAATATGGATAAATAAGTCCTATACAAACCAATACTGTGAAAAAGAAATGTTTCAAACTACTCAGTATATGCAGATATGGACGACGATAAGTTAGAAGACACATTGTAGTTGCATTCCCCATCAAGAGTGGGTACTTTGGGAGACTTCTTTTTCTGGATCTAATTTGTGGATATTTTTGGTCTTTGATCCGTTATTTTTCATGAAAATTCGTACCAATACAACGAATGTGCATTTTCATAATATCATTACAAAAAGTTGTTCTTAGTTTTCACATGACATATTTGGGCATATACTTACCTTACCAGGCTAGGGCCTTTTTTCTCTTGCTGTATGCAGAAGCCGTGAACAGCCCCACAATGGTAAACACCTAAAAATGTGCAACCAACAATTCTAAGGTTGACCTGAAAGAACTCGCCACTAGCGAATTTGCAAACGCAGCGGCTTAAGTCGCGGTGCACATAGCACAACAAACGTGAGTCACTGTGTTGCTCGAAGAATTAATGATTGTTTATAGGTATCCGCGGTAAATAATCGATTTCCAATGACACCGGCTGCAGGTGTTTATACGATTGTGTAGAATTTGGCTGTGCCGATATTAATTAACGTAATTATTTACATAGGCGTGGCGTTTTTATGATTGTGAGCGCATCGATACAAATGCATAATTATGTTCGGGAAATAGAGCGTTCAACTACTTACGAATAGCTTTAGTTAGAACAAGAGAACACGAGGTTCTAGCGAGAGCCGAAGGCTCACTAACACTAAACCAATTAGGAAGTACTCACGTTCGGGGAACCTTCGTAAAATAATAGAAGACAGCAAGAGTTACTTTAAGATAGAGGAGAATAGGAATACATTAACATAAAAATTACATACGGAGGAGAAAGATAGAAAGCGATGCGACACTAATACAAATATAATGTCAATCGCATGCTGAACAGGGATAGATAGTCAATAATTGAAATTTTGCTGAAGTAAGCAAGAAATTTACTATATAAACTTCAGAAGATTTAGAATCGAGGCTTTTTTTCTTTTTCTCCCTTTTTCAATTAACTCGATCAAGGCTGGGCCCCATGTACTGTGCGTACCTCTGGCTGCCAAGAACCGAGATCGATTTTAAGTTTCGAATAGTTAGGCGCAAAAAGAATCGCGAGTTAGGGCAGTTTAGAATAGTTTAAAAAAAAACGTGTAACCAAGTAGGAATAATATACATTTGCTGAATTTTTCAAGAGACCAATTTGTGTTTTCGTTCTTGTTTTCCGCGGGTGCGTGAGTTGCTCGAAATCGTCGGGAAGTATACACGGTGCTTGTGTGGTATTTTAGGAAATACGGAACAGTGAACGCCGCATATCATGCGGAACGCCTTTTGTGATCTTGTAACATTAGGAAATATCGAAACAAGTTTCGGTGCTTGTGGCGCCGCATGTGGTGACAGCGGTGGGATAAAGCCGCAAAAGTGAAAGGCTAGGAAACGCCAAAAACCTTGACCATAAGTGTAGTCACCTCGACTAGATTCGTGAAAAGCAGAAATTCGGCGATTTCTGATTGTGTTAATACTGAATGTGAAGAAAAAAAATGCGTAAATTGTCTGCGGAATTTGATGGTGAAAACTGAAGAAAAATAAGAAACCACGAAAAATACGATAGCTTAAATGTGGAAAAAGACAAACACTCAGCATATCTGATCGATTCAGTGAAAGTTTTTGTTCACAAAACTTTGACAGAGTGCGTCAACGATCTCTACAAATACATATGCGCTTGCTACGAGTTTAAGGATCTAGATCATCTCGACAGGAACTAACGAGTAGATCAACAATGCAGCTCAGGTAAGTGAGAAAAAGAAATTTTCTTTTATACTAAGCAGGGACAATATAAAAAGATCAACTTTATTGAGCGTTTACGCCGCGATAGTAGGATCATAGGAACTACATCTGGCTATTTTCGTTTTTTTCGAAGAAACGGTTCATTTTGTACATTGCATTAATTAATTAATTAATTAATCCACCACACACGGTGAATATACTTGACAATGTATGATGACATATAGTGACGACCATAACACGACGAACGAGAAGTAAATGAAACCTTACACCATGAAGCGAGAACGGACTAGCAGAATAAGCATTTTACGTTAGCAAGCAGCCATGTACTGAAACAGCTGGTACCGACGAAGAGACCGAGACTGTGGTTGATGACGAAATAATTAAATAGCGGAAGAAGATATATCAACAATCGTGACGCAATCGGTGGGTGCAAGGAACTGAACGCGCTGAGGCGATATGATTGCAATTAAAACACATTTCATCTTTTTCTTTTTTTTCCTCAAACGTTCGTTTCTCATGGAAAGTGAAAAAACGAAGACGATTGAATAAATAAAACAAATTACCTTAAACTGTTATTGAACAAATAATGAGGGCTGGAAGAATATTGAAAGCATTAGTGAACATACAATTCACATCGGAAACTGTACTTATTAATACTAGCGTAGCTAACACCAAAGAGGTTGTTGAACTACTACGCAGGGAAAAAATTATTGAAATAATCAAAGAGCTGGGTGAAATAGTCCAAGTAAAACTACACGAAGAACTAATACTCATTCAAACCCCACATACTCCCATTAAAGCGACAGCGAACCAGCTAAAATTCTACGTAAGAACCTTTCTCCCAACAATATGCGGAAATCTCATAATGAACACTAGAAACGGTGTAATGACACACCACGAAGCAATGAAAAAACAGCTAGGAGGCCAAATCATTGGATGCACATACTAATCCCTAAATGTCTAGGCTAGATGAAATCAGTGAATACATCTTACACGAATACGAGAATTTAAACAAAAACAAAGGAAGAGCCAGAACGCTCCAAGGAATCCTCACAAAAAAACAATTGCTTAAGGAAGCCTTCGAAGAGTTCGAAGCAGTATTAAGTAAATACGAAAACAGAGTCGAAGTTAGTGTTTGGAATGAACTAACCGACAAATTAGACATAGTACAGAAAAAATACGACCAGTCAATAAAAATCCTTGATAGTACAATAATACTCGAAAAGAAGTTAGACATAAAAAGAGTTATACCCAAACAAATACGCTTATCAGAAGCAAAAATAACCAAACAAAGAAGCTTATCAGACAGTGGATGCGAAATAAAAAGCAACACCATGCAGCGTAATGCACAAGAGGCGGAATACCGCTTCCCTAAAACAGAGGCTATTCAATTCGGGATGAATTAGACGCGTTTTTATACCACGTCGATCACTTTGCCGAACAAATACCAGTAGACGAACCGCATACAGATCTAGTCTATGTGGTACTACTGAAATTGAAAGGAAAAGCGGCAGCAGCAATCGCTAAAATCAAAGGCGACACTTGGAATGAAACAAAGATGAACTTGATTAAAGAATTTGGGGATAATGTATCCATAGAAGGTATAATTACCAAAATAGAAACCCTAAGGCAAAAACCACAGGAAACATTTAAAGAGTACAAAAAACGAGTGATGGAAATAAATACCCACCTCGAATATTATGACGAAGGACCAGGGGAAGTAGACAGGGCTATGATAAAAAGCTTGAGGCCACACTGCATATGCGGTTTGTATAATAAAGAACTTAAGCAAATAGCCCAGAGTCAACGTGAAATGCCGCTAGTCGAGTTACTGAACTACTTAGAGGAAAGACATGCAGAATGCGAGCATTTGACGGAAATAGGTAATAGACTGGAATCATTGGAATTAGTACAAAATTCAAACAAATTCAAAGGAAGATGGGCGACAGACGGGGGGTTTAACAATCCACCAAGACAGTTTAGGAACGACGACCATAGCCCTCGACGCGAGGATAACCAAAACGAGCGTGGTAGATACAGAAACGGCTATCAGCCACCAATAACAAACAACAATAGAAGCTACCAATAAAATAGACAAGGAGAGAGTGGGCGCCCAGGAGGTAGTTACAACTACCAAACGAATAACAACAACCAGAGGAGCATGCGCCCAGACGGAAACAACAGGACCGATTGGAGGCAAAATGAACCGGGCCCAAGACCATGGAGGGAAACGCAGCAAACAGGCTGGAGGCAAAATGAACCTGGCCCGAGACCATGGAGAGAAACACAACAAGCAGGTTGGAGGCAAAACGAGCCTGGGCAAAACCAGTGGAGGGAGCAGCAACCTTCCTGGAAACAGAATGACTCAAACCCCAGACAATGGAGGGAACAACCAGACTGGAAAAGAGGCGAGTCACCATACAAGCAGGAGCATAGAAGAGATGAAAACCAAAGAAAAAACTGAACGATGGGGAGTTCGGGCAGATAGATGGCAGGACCCCCTACAATAACAGGCCAGAAGATAAACCGTTTAAACAACCCCGACAAGTATGCGTAAATTGCGGTACATACAGTAAAACAAGCACAAATAAGAATTTAAGAAATTATAATACAACTAGACAACGACTGAGTACTAAGTCGCTCAATATACGATATAATGGCCACGGACGGCCCACCACATTGCAAGAAAACACGAGTAATCAATTCCAAGGAACCATTGGACATAGAATGTACCAGAAATCATCAATTACTAGTAAATATCGCCTCAATAGAAAGGCCTGACATTAGGATTGAATATATGCTTGATACAGGAGCGTTTCTTAATGTAATAAGATGGGATACGATCGCGAAAATTGGAGCCAGATTTATTAACTATCGGGATAAGTTATACATTACAGGTTTTAATCTGACACAATCAGAAACTATTGGATCAGTAGAAACCACATTAAAAATTGGGAACTCGAAGTATCCAACAAAATTTTATATTGTAAAGGATTTGTGCGTCCCGGGAATTATAGGAGCGAAATTTCTTAAGGAATGTACAATTTTTATATCTCAGCAATTGAACTACATCGCCCTCCGTAAATCCAATAGGAGCGACAATGAGCCAAATGGAGATAAAATACAAAGTCCTGATACTTTTGCGTCAAGAGAGGAAAATATTCCCAACTACGCGGATGACATGAATTCAACTAAAAACATTGAAGAAGTACGTAACAAGATCCCCGGAGGAAGGGATGGGATGAATAATAGATATCAAAATAAAATAGCAAGGGATGATGAAATGCCCTCAAACATGACGCGAAAATGCGAAATTCTGGCTGAGAAGGCATGCCAGACAGAGGCAATTACAAAATACACTGATGATAAGACACAGTATGATAACGAAGAAATGAATCATATAACAGATAAGACCAAACTAATAGAAAACAGAAATAACAATAAAACGTCAAGGAAAAGTTTTATTGAATCAGACACATCTCACAGAAGAAAGTGCATGACTAGCATGATCCCGGAATGCGGATCAGAATATAGGATAGATTTTAATGATTATGGTACAAACAAGAAAGATTACTATAAAAAGAATTACACGAATGAGTCCAACGAAAAAAATTACATGGATTCCTACTATGGAGAACAGGTTTTAGAAAACTTGGATGACAACCAGGACTATAGTCTGGTTGACAATAAAAAGTACGATCAGTTACGTGGTAATGAACGAACTGAAAAATTATTAGAGAACCTTAATTTGGATCATTTGAAAAGAAACAATTTCCAAGCCATGGAATCAATTATGGCGGAATATAGTGATGTGTGTTTTACCAAAAGGGAGACCATCTAACAACTACAGACGCGGCTAGAATGTACCAGAAATCATCAATTACTAGTAAATATCGCCTCAATAGAAAGGCCTGACATTAGGATTGAATATATGCTTGATACAGGAGCGTTTCCTTATGTAATAAGATGGGATACGATCGCGAAAATTGGAGCCAGATTTATTAACTATCGGGATAAGTTATACATTACAGGTTTTAATCTGACACAATCAGAAACTATTGGATCAGTAGAAACCACATTAAAAATTGGGAACTCGAAGTATCCAACAAAATTTTATATTGTAAAGGATTTGTGCGTCCCGGGAATTATAGGAGCGAAATTTCTTAAGGAATGTACAATTTTTATATCTCAGCAATTGAACTACATCGCCCTCCGTAAATCGAATAGGAGCGACAATGAGCCAAATGGAGATAAAATACAAAGTCCTGATACTTTTGCGTCAAGAGAGGAAAATATTCCCAACTACGCGGATGACATGAATTCAACTAAAAACATTGAAGAAGTACGTAACAAGATCCCCGGAGGAAGGGATGGGATGAATAATAGATATCAAAATAAAATAGCAAGGGATGATGAAATGCCCTCAAACATGACGCGAAAATGCGAAATTCTGGCTGAGAAGGCATGCCAGACAGAGGCAATTACAAAATACACTGATGATAAGACACAGTATGATAACGAAGAAATGAATCATATAACAGATAAGACCAAACTAATAGAAAACAGAAATAACAATAAAACGTCAAGGAAAAGTTTTATTGAATCAGACACATCTCACAGAAGAAAGTGCATGACTAGCATGATCCCGGAATGCGGATCAGAATATAGGATAGATTTTAATGATTATGGTACAAACAAGAAAGATTACTATAAAAAGAATTACACGAATGAGTCCAACGAAAAAAATTACATGGATTCCTACTATGGAGAACAGGTTTTAGAAAACTTGGATGACAACCAGGACTATAGTCTGGTTGACAATAAAAAGTACGATCAGTTACGTGGTAATGAACGAACTGAAAAATTATTAGAGAACCTTAATTTGGATCATTTGAAAAGAAACAATTTCCAAGCCATGGAATCAATTATGGCGGAATATAGTGATGTGTGTGTTTTACCAAAAGGGAGACCATCTAACAACTACAGACGCGGCTGTCCATGAAATAGAGACGACGTCGAACGTACCAATAAATAAAAGACAATATAGATTTCCCGAAGCAACAAAAAAGCATATAAATGCAGAAATCGAGGAAATGTTGAAGCAAGGCATTATTAAGCCCAGTAAAAGTCCATGGAATGCACCGGTTTTGTGCGTACCCAAAAAGGACGATGAAAACGGAAATAAAAAGTATAGAATTGTGGTTGACTTTAGAGCGCTAAATTTAATAACAAAACCGTTTGTATATCCGATCCCACTGATCGACGAGATACTTGATAATCTCGGAGGAGCTAAATATTTTTCAACATTGGACCTGAAATCAGGTTTTTATCAAGTCCCAATTAACCCAAAAGATGCGGCTAAAACAGCCTTTTCAACCCCTAAAGGGCATTTTGAATTTACAAGAATGCCTATGGGCTTTAGAAATAGTCCATCAACATTTCAGAAGTTGATGAACACAATATTGTATGAAATTGAAGGTGTGAAAGCTATCGTTTACTTAGACGATATTATCATTTACGGTTCAACTATCGAGGAACACAATGAAAACCTCATAAAAGTTTTGAAGGCTATGCGCCGACACAATTTGAAAATTGAGGCAGGAAAATGCCAAATTTTAAGAACCGAAATTAAATATCTCGGACATGCAATTAATGCTGAAGGCATTCGGCCAATGGAGGATAATATAAAGGCCATCAAAGAAATGACTGTGCCAAAAACAGTTAAAGGAGTCCGTTCGTTCCTAGGAACGGTTAATTTTTATGGTAAATTCATACCACAAATAGCAGAAAAACGTAAACCATTGAACGATCTGCTAAAGAAAAATGTAAAATTTATTTGGACCAATGAATGTCAGAAAGCATTCGAAGAATTGAAAGATTTTTTAACTTCAAATACTCTGTTGGTAAGACCAAACTACAAAGATACGTTTGTGATCACAACAGATGCAAGCGAGTATGCCATTGGTGCAGTACTCTCTAATGAAAAGTCCACCGATAGACCCATAGCCTATGCGAGCAGAGGTCTAGTAGGTGCAGAAAGAAGATACCATACGATAGAGAAAGAATTACTCGCAATTGTATGGTCAGTGAACAGATTCAAACATTTTATTTATAATCAGAAATTTATCGTCTACACAGATCATAGACCTTTAATCTCTATTTGGAGATTGAAGGAAACATCACCCACCCTGACACGACTTCGTTTAAAGCTCCAAGGGTTGGAAATGGACATACGCTACAAACAAGGAAAAGATAATGTTGTAGCAGATTTTCTATCTAGACTTAGACCTGATGCGGAGATAGATGAAAAAACTCACACGGTCGCTGTAGTCACACGGCAACAGAAACTGCAACAACAGCAAGAAGAAGACGAAAAACTTGCCCAGCAAACCGAAACAAAGACCACGAAACAGATTACAGACCCATCCGGAAGATTTGGGCTATTCAAGGACACACAGCAATCCGAATGGAACCCTCACATGGACGGGCTAGAAAATATCGATTTTGAATGGGATGAAAAAGATGATCTAGAAGTAACAATAACACATGAAGATTTTGAAAATGATCTAGAACAGGGACGTATAGATTTTAAACTATTAAAGTTTTCAAAAAGCAAGATCGACGAGAGCGAAACAGACGCCACATTCGTTATCGTTAATAGTAGGTCAGCCTATAAAGAGCTGAGCGAATTGGTCGACCTCCCTCATGGGTTGAAAGATTTTTTAAATGGTAGAATATTTGCCATCCCAAACAGAAAAATATGGGGTATGATTCTAAATGGGTCAAGCCGATCAAGAGCTGACACAAAAGTATTTTTCCAAGGATTAGTTGACGCGTTCGGGAACTGCCCCGAACACATGAAAGAAGATAAGAATATTCAAATTATCTCCTTTAGAAACATACAAACGCCACCAGAAACTAACATTTTACGATTTGTAGCAGGTAAATTCAATAAAGTATTCACCCTCTTTGCGCCAGAGAAAGACCGAATGCATGTACCAGTAGGAGAAAGAGAAACCGTTCTTAAAGAGTTTCATGACTCTCCGCTGGGCGGACATGTCGGCAGTAAAAGAATGTTGAAACGCATAAGCCCACTATTCGAGTGGAAAAATATGCGACGAGATGTAGAGAACTACGTCAAACAATGTGATTCGTGCCAAAAGAACAAGATTGGACGATCCAACAAAATTCCAATGAAAATAACAACCACATCGTCCGAACCATTTGAAAAGTTATATATGGACATTGTGGTATTACCAGAATCCGATTGGGGTAACAAATACGGTCTAGTTATGCAAGACGACCTAACAAGATACTTGATTGTAGCACCGATGGAAAATCAAGAAAGCGCAATGGTCGCGCAAACATTTGTTGAGAATTATATTTGTAAATTTGGAGATCCCTTGGAGTTAGTGACAGATAATGGAGCAAATTTTGTAAGCTCCCTAATGAAAAACGTCTGTAAAATTCTAAAAATTAAGAAAATCACTACGAGCACCTATCATCCACAAGCAAATTTAGTGGAGAGGTCGAACAGGGAAGTTAAAATGTACTTGAGACAATATGTTGGAAATGCCCCGAAAACTTGGGACCAACATTTGCCTTTCTTTACATTCGAATACAACACCACGTCAAACTCATCGACGGGCTATACACCATTTGAATTAGTATATGGTAAAAACGCCAACATTCCTAATTCAATTTAGAAATGGAACAATGATGGGCTATATTACGAGGACTACGTCAACGAAATACGGTCCACGTTCAAACACCTGCACAAAAAAGCACGAGAAAACCTAATATTGTCAAAAGAAAAGAGGAAGGACCTATACGATAAAAACGCCAACGAGTGGCAGCCTATGTGGGGCGATATGGTACTGGTAAAATCCGTCCCCACGGGTACAGGACAAAAACTGCAAGCTCTGTGGAGAGGCCCATATGAGGTCGTAGAACTCCCGAGTGAATGCACGACCGTGATTAAAAACGGAAACAGATTAGAGAAGGTTCATAATAACCGTCTCAAGAAGTACACGGATTGAACTCTAGGAGGAGAAATGTACATATTGTAAATAGATATACTGTAGATACATATATAAAGTTTACTAGACAAATGTAATTTCACAGCGTTCTGGTAAATTTACATGTTGCACGTTGCAAAATGTAAAATTAGGTTTTTGAATAATTTGGCGTCTTGTAAAAATAAGAATGAACATAATAATCAGTCATTTTGTCGCTGGCATATGTCAGCGTAAGATGACGTAAAATTACAAGAATTTTTTCGAAGTATGTACATAACCCGTAAAATGAGAGACCATTGACCATGATCAAAGATATTCCATTTTACGAAACTCAAATATTAAACACTATGGTAGAGGAAACTAAACGCGATCGAAAAATACGTAGACAATGGTGGAAATATATCCACCACCCTATATCTCGCGCAAGCGAGCAAGAGTGAAAGGAAACTAAAACACCGATGATAAGTATTAACACAAAGTAACTAGCAGCTTTTCAAGTGGCGAACGAGCCTAAGCTCAGATTTAACACTCCTTAAAAAAAAGCTCTAATCTAATCAAAAAAATTATTTCTAAGGTAGCACTCACCAGATTATCCTGTAAATTATTACAGTATCCGTCGAGAGGGGGAAGGCACCAGAGCAAGAAGAAAATACCCTAAAAAGAGGAAGAACAAAGTACAAACGAAAAAAAAACAATTAAAAGAAATACACTTACCATACATGACACCATAGCTGAAAAAAAAATAAAGAAACGTCTCGGAGGGTGGTTTTCGGAGAGCCTAGAAACATACAATACTCAGTAGTGAATCCGTTTCAAATTTGTGTTTCCGACCCTGCAAAGAATAAACATATAAATATATAATCGAAGAATAAATAAACATAATAGGATACTTACCTTAACCTAAAAATGGCGAAGACAGGCATGGAAAAGCGGCACGCACACGGTCGTCACTTCCGAAATATCGGAGACCCACGCTAAACGGGGTCTCCACACCATGTGCCGAGCAATGCGCCAGGGAGTGGCGCGCAACGGCACGCAGAAAGTAACCGGCTCGTCGTATGCGGAACTTACGAGTTCACACGCGGAGTTGACAACCTGCCAATCCTCCCGAAAAACCGGCCCTGGTGTGCTGGCCGCCTGGTAGCGGCGGACCAGCCACATCCAGGCCTCGTGTAGCGCGTGGCGCACACCGTGGAGGAACAAATGGCGGGTCACCAGTAAACGAAAAAAACCTATCTCGGCTACTATTCGTGGCAGGGCGGTTCCCGGTGGGTAGAACGGCAATGGGCCAAAATTCATGACGCACGCCAAAAACCGGGTGTCCGGACACCAAGTGCGTGACCTGTGGAAGTCACGGGCATTGGGTGAATAGACAATGAAGGCACTAAAAGAAAAAAAAAAGAAAAAGGTTTTAATATCGACAATTGATCAAAGATAAAAACGCACTACTTACCTCATTATTAACCGTAGCTCTCGTCACAAACGATTGACATCAAATGCCGAAATCGGAACAGAAAAAGGTGCAAGAGGCGCGTTAGTAAAGTCTAAACCACTTACACTGCACATAATAGTGCACGAGAAAAAAAAATTCAGGAGGCGGTTCACGTTTCACGTTCACAGCATTTCTTGTTTTGCAATACGGTTATAAATCTAATGAAGCGAGTTATTGTAACTATGCTAGGGTAATGAGGGCATTTTGACAGTGAATACGATTGTAACCGGAATACGCACCGCTTTGCTCAGCAATCATATAAGAGCAAGTTTATCCAGCTAAGACAGCAGTGAAACAAAAGGAAAACCAGACTCGAGTTCAATCTTTATTGGCAGCGTACATTTTTACTAGATAAGCATTATTTAGATATAGGCTCAATACTGTACTGTTGGACATCCTTTTTCTGCGGGGTTTTTCCATATGCCGCGCGAGGATTTATGCAAGATAGCAAGTTTTTTCCCTAAGGTAACAAGCCGCATCAATAAAGATTTAAGGTAACAAGCTTTTTGTCACATGAATTACATATACATAGACTTAAGGCATAAAATTGTTGCCCCAGTTGAATCAATATAAGTTTAAAGACAGGAATCTATGCCACCCAATTTTGAAATGATGCAAAATCAACGCGTTGCGTTGATTTTTCGTTCCATATATACATATGCATATTGGTTTAAAGCAATAGAAGAATAATTGATTTTACGACTCTATACATAAGAAAGTATCGTTATCTTTCATATTTTAGAACTATTTTCGCTGGAGTTTTCTTGGCCATGGAAAGACTCAATGATGTATTACTGGCACAAGGGGTCTACGATTTTAAGGTAACGCTAACGTATAAGAGTCTTGTAGAGGATCAAGCAGAATTAGAATCGGCACTAAATGCTTTTAATGAAACCTGTACAGCGCTAATAGAAAGAATTCCGAATTTGAAATGCGGGGTCATAACCTCGGTTTGAAGCAAAGACACTAGTGACATTGCGAACATAAACACGTACATCAGGTATTTCTTTAAAACAAGAACACCAAGAGGGTTTTGGTCAGCAATTGGAGCAATGGACTCCGACGACAGAACTAGAATTGACGAAAATATGGATAAACTTAGACGAAACGAAGAAAGATTCAACAAAAATACAGAACATCAAGCGTCAGCAATCGAAAAAATATACAATTTCGTGAGCAACTCAACAATCATCATGAATAAGGCAGTCGAAAGCAACAATAAAAATTTCGAATCTTTAAAAACAGAAATCAGGAACACTCTTAACAGAGCCAATGACATAGATAAAGACCTATACCTAGAAGCAACACTCATGGAGATAGGCATGTGGTATAACAGTATGAGACAAAACTTAAAACTAAAACAAAAAACGTTGATAGCAATATTACACGCAGAAAACACAAAGAGCCTCGACCTAGCGGAAATAATAAACCCAGTACAACTAATCCGAACATTAGACAGTGAGGAAGCAACGCTGAACGACAACCTTACTTTCCCGAGAAGAGCAGACGGGGCAATTATGCCAGAGATATTAAATACACTTCATTACTACGTAAACCTCACCAACGACTTAGATATAATTATGACACTTCAAATTCCGCTCGTGAAAAAAGCAAATGGTATGCGTATAAAGGCACAATCGAGCCAAGCATAACCGGAAACATATTGACAATATTGCACTTAGAGGAAGACATAATAATAAAACAAGAAAACAACTGGGGATATGTATTAACCCAGGCAGATTATGACAACTGCGATAGAATAGGAGATACTAGGCTTTGTAAATTAAGCAATATAGAAAGAGACCTCAAACAAGAGGACACATGTATGGCCGCGCTATATTTTAGAAACATAAGGACGACATGCAAAACAAAAGTGCTGCAGTTGAACCACGACATATGGTTGGAAACTGCAAATAGAAACATATGGACGTATATTACACCTAACAAATTGAAGGTATCCGTTTTCACGGGAAAGAACGTTACGGAAACTACAATACAAGGCAAAGGAAATATAAAATTACTGCCGGACATGATGATACAGACGGATAGTATAAGAATTACACGCTTCAGTGAAACACAAGGTGAAACAACATTAACATACCACATACGGACATACCAAATATTTCTAGTAAATGGAAGGATAAGGGGATACCGTCTCTTTCAAAACGTAATAAGATAGTTTCGTTATTTGACACAAAGAAACTTTTCGACATAGGTGTAGAAGTCGACGAAATAAAAAACCATAGAACCACGCTAGAAAATTTAGCATATGCCCCTCTAGAGAACCCATGGACGACATTTAGTGTCTTCTTGGTCATAGGAGGAGCTTTAGGCATATTCTTCCTATGTTTCAAAGGGGAGATATCATGCTGCACACGGAAAACCGTTATAGAACCACACATACCAAATATAGGACAGAGGGAAAACAGAAGACAAACGAAACACACACTGGATAGGAACATTATAAGCAAAACGAAATTACAGACCATAAATGAGAAGAAAAAAGAGAAACAACCAGACATGAACATGCGCATAAATAAACAACAAAAAAAAAATTCAGAAGGCAACGCCAAATACTAAAGAAGGGGGTACAATGCAACCCAATCAACAAAGGACGCAAAATATTACGACAGCGCATACTAGTAAACCAGCACTAAAAAAAATGCAAGGAGGAATAAGAACGTATTGAGCAACAAAACGCAATAAGAGACACAATGCAAATTAAATAAACATGATAATCGTTGTCATTAATTAACATGGATATAAGCAATTTACAATATGAGGAAAAGCGAAAGTGAAAGGAAAATAAAGAGTAAATAATCAACAGTGAGAACATAAAAAAACATAAACATAACATAAAAAAAAAATTTAGATGAAGGTAAAGGTATACAAATATGATAAAAAGGAACAAAATTACCACGAAATGGGTAATAGTTCGTTTGATATAAGATGAAGAAAAGCTTTTAAAATGCGAATACAAAAAAGGAGTATAATTGACGAAAATATTTATTTGCAACTAAGAAAGTAATATTTGCAAAGCCAGAAGCAAAAGTATGGAAGAAATAAAGAACATACTACAATATAAGAAGGAAAAGATAAAGACAGAATTTATTGAAAACTCTTAGATTATAAAGACACATGCGGCGCAATATAAATAAGAGGTTAAAAGCATTGGAATGAAAAAGCATATCAGAAAAGCTGCAATAAAAGGAAGCGGGAAACGCCTGCGAGTAACGCAGAATTACAATGCATGATTTACAAATAATAAAAGATGGAGACTCACTCTGGAAATCATGAAGCAGAACCTAGACACAAAGAAAACATGGACAACAATATATGAAAAGAATGAACAATTTTTAATTGGAATTATTTTTTTTCTTACCCTACGCTGGCCAGCGGATAAAACATATGCAATATTGATTAAGAATCATTTATATCACTTAATACAAGTATGAAAGCATATGAGCGGACAAGGGAACCGGAACCCGGAATGAGTATGAATGTCTTTATTTTATGAACGTGATGACAAATTCTATTTACATGACGACTAAGAATCGCAGTCGAATTAAAATATACACGAAAAAGACAAACGTAAAACATGAACGCAGCGACAGAAGGACACAACAAGAAGAAACACAAATATAACATGACCTACAGAGAAGATAATACAATAAAGAGAAAAAAAGGTTAAACAAGAGGAACGTTTAATTAAAAACGGCAAAAGTGATAAAAACCAATGCAATCATGAAAAAGCAAAGAAAGTATTCAAGGGGGGCTAAAGAAAACAAAATAGAAGGGTTAATAATAGGAAGCTTACATACTTCCGGGGAATAATATTTTTACGGTATCTTTATAGGATCACCCTGGGTTGTCAAATTGAGAAGAATACGAATTAAGAGGTAACAGATGAAATGAAGAAAAGCGTCTGAGGGGAATAATTAAAGGAGTAATGACATACAGGATACAGATGGAAAAACAATGGTTGAAGGAATGTTTCAACAAACACGTAAAATATATAAATAATACTGGATACGAATCAATCAGAAACCCATGCCCAATAGCAGGGAACTTCATAGGATGAAATTAAGTAATATAACAAAAACACCTAACAGACAACATATCGGGAAACGGGAAACAAGAGAAAAACAAATAAAGTGGAGAATTATGAATAAATAAATAAAACAAAATAATAAAGAAAGAATCTAAGTCTAATTTCAGTAAAACCAGGTCCCACCTGCAACCACCTTACTGGAAAGGGGGGGGGAGGCCACACCAATCCGAATAAAGGATACCACAATCTCGCCGAAAGAAGGAAACATAGGTAACATTCAATCACATTTACAGCGCACTAACAAACTAAGCTAATCACAACAATTCGAAGCATATTACTAACAAACTACTATGTCTTCATATATATAAAAAAAAGAAAACAGCATAGTACTAACAAACGGTTATTTCTCCATATGAAAAAAACATAACATAACTAACATTACTAACCACTTGTTCGAAACAAACATAGATTAGATAGAATACCCGAACGTGAAGATAGACTAGATTGAATGCCCAAACGCCAATATATGATTTGATAAGCGATGAAAATTACATAATAAGAAAGATTAGATTGAATGCCCAAACAATATATGATTTGATAAGCGATGAAAATTACATAATAACATTAATAAGCGAAAAAAAATTTTTTTTTTTACACGATTTAATATCAATTTATTATCCACAAAGAATTTTTTTTGAAAAGCAACAAACAAGTGAAATCTGAAGATCAGGGACAAAAGAAATTTTTCACCCCCAGGAAGCCAACATCACCACATACTTTTGGTCTGAAAATTTATGATGACAAAGGACGAATCAGGCGGAAGACAGAGGGTTGAAGGTGTTGGGTTGTGACGGCAAGGGCGGAGCAACAGTGAAGGATGAGAACTGGACCAACGAACGAAAGGGCAAGACCGGAGCGGGCAAATAAATCGAAGGTAGAGAATGGTCGCAAGGCAAGCCACAATATGAAGCAAGTAAAAGAAAAACCATAGCAAAGAATCGGAGTCGCAACCACTGAAAAAAATCGACTCAAGCTGGACATACTGCCAGTCATTATGTAGTGTTCAGTAAAGCGCAGTCAGAACCGTCAAACTCTGGCTGGAGCTAAAACACCAACAAAATATATAAACAATGAACTAAAGAAACGCATCAACACCACATCATGCGGGAAGCATTTTTACAAACTAGATGGCAGGAATAAAGTAGCCATCAGGAAATCAGCAAGGCAGATTAAACGTCAGTAGGAAGAATCCAGTAGGAAAGGTCGTAACACTAGCAAGTCAGCTACAGATTACGCATTGCAAAGACGACTGAGATAAGTTACACATCGCATTTCGTCTGCAACATTTTACAATTCACGAGGCAGGATAAGTCAAATATCCTATCCTCGGTAACCACAAAAACGACAACAACAAACGGAGAAGAAGGAGAGGAAGGAAACGAAGTAACGAAATCACATAATCCACTCAAACAGGACGCAAACCAAGCCCCAGATGCAGCATATATGAAGGAAGCTGAGGCAAACGAACGGAAAACCAACCCCGGACTCACGAGATGGCAGTCGAAACACCCACACCCGATATCCAAAGTCGACCAATTGATAAGTCCCATGATACACGGAACATATGTACAGGCAGTACTATATGAACAAACAACCCAGAAGACGACATCCCAAGGCAGACTTCAAGCAACAGCAACTACAACGGCTTCTGGGAGGGCAGCATGGTAACATATTTAGGAGAACAGTAAAGAATTTAATATAAAACCAACACGTAACATTGATAATGATCTCTTCAAGATAATTATCAACTCATTAACAAAGGGGAGATGAACAGCCCCACAATGGTAAACACCTAAAAATGCGCAACCAACAATTCTAAGGTTGACCTGAAAGAACTCGCCACTAGCGAATTTGCAAACGCAGCGGCTTAAGTCGCGGTGCACATAGCACAACAAACGTGAGTCACTGTGTTGCTCGAAGAATTAATGATTGTTTATAGGTATCCGCGGTAAATAATCGATTTCCAATGACACCGGCTGCA
The DNA here is from genome assembly GCF_030247195.1 of Topomyia yanbarensis. Classification (NCBI taxonomy): domain Eukaryota; kingdom Metazoa; phylum Arthropoda; class Insecta; order Diptera; family Culicidae; genus Topomyia; species Topomyia yanbarensis. The sequence goes on from NC_080671.1 coordinate 269,922,287, forward strand.
GGTGTTTATACGATTGTGTAGAATTTGGCTGTGCCAATATTAATTAACGTAATTATTTACATAGGCGTGGCGTTTTTATGATTGTGAGCGCATCGATACAAATGCATAATTATGTTCGGGAAATAGAGCGTTCAACTACTTACGAATAGCTTTAGTTAGAACAAGAGAACACGAGGTTCTAGCGAGAGCCGAAGGCTCACTAACACTAAACCAATTAGGAAGTACTCACGTTCGGGGAACCTTCGTAAAATAATAGAAGACAGCAAGAGTTACTTTAAGATAGAGGCGAATAGGAATACATTAACATAAAAATTACATACGAAGGAGAAAGATAGAAAGCGATGCGACACTAATACAAATATAATGTCAATCGCATGCTGAACAGGGATAGATAGTCAATAATTGAAATTTTGCTGAAGTAAGCGAGAAATTTACTATATAAACTTCAGAAGATTTAGAATCGAGGCTTTTTTTTTTCTTTTTCTCCCTTTTTCAATTAACTCGATCAAGGCTGGGCCCCATGTACTGTGCGTACCTTTGGCTGCCAACAACCGAGATCGATTTTAAGTTTCGACTAGTTAGGCGCGAAAAGAATCGCGAGTTAGGGCAGTTTAGAATAGTTTAAAAAAAAACGTGTAACCAAGTAGGAATAATATACATTTGCTGAATTTTTCAAGAGACCAATTTGTGTTTTCGTTCTTGTTTTCCGCGGGTGCGTGAGTTGCTCGAAATCGTCGGGAAGTATACACGGTGCTTGTGTGGTATTTTAGGAAATACGGAACAGTGAACGCCGCATATCATGCGGAACGCCTTTTGTGATCTTGTAACATTAGGAAATATCGAAACAAGTTTCGGTGCTTGTGGCGCCGCAGCCGTCCCCACTCCATTCGGTCCATTGCTGCTTGTCGCTAGCCTTGCAGTCTTCGAAGGGTCCGCAGGTCGTCCTCTATCTGGTCGATTCACCGTGCTCGCTGTGCACCCCGTCTTCTTGTTCCTGTAGGGTCGCCCTCAAGAACCATCTTCACCGGGTCGTCGTCTGACATTCTCACGACGTGTACAGTCCACCGCAAACGTCCTATTTTTGCGGTATGCTCGATGGATGGTTCTTCCAGCACCTGATACAACTCGTGGTTCATTCGCCTGCGCCACGTTCCTCTTCCATCAGCACGCCACCATAGGTGGTACGCAACACCTTTCGTTCGAAAACTCCAAGGGCGCATTGGTTCTCCAAGAGCATAGTCCAGGTCTCGTGGCCGTAGAGGACCACCGAACTAATCAGCGTCTTGTAGATAATCAACTTCGTGCGGCGGCGAGCGTACTCCGGAGTCCAAAGTAGGCACGATTTTCCACCAAGATCCGTCTCAGAATTTCTCTGCTGTTATCATTGTCGTCGGTTACCAGTGAGCCCAAATACATGAATTCGTCGACCATCTCGATTTCGTCACCGTCAATCCGAACTCGGGTGGGAGGTTCACATTGTCGTCTCTAGAACCTCTTCCTCTCATGTATTTCGTCTTCGAAACGTTGTGGCAAGTCCAATCCTGCTGGCTTCAGCTTTCAGTCTTTGAGCATATGTTTCATTCAAAATTCAATAGAGATACGAATAGTTTAAATATCGCACGTGGAATGTCTCTTTTGAAAATTTTCATCGTAAAATTTTCATATTACCCAGTTAAGCCAAATATTTTTCTGATATAGCCATGAATTTCCTTAATTATAGTGTAGATACAGGCTTTGAATATAACTGAATTAAATTTGAGTTGATGTAGCAGCAGACAAAAATAGTTTTGTTTTCTCAAACCTTCACAATTACATCGCACACATGAAATATGCTTGGATATTAATAAATATTTCAAATTGGCAGAAGATCTTATCACACAACTTAGAAATGGATACAGAAATAGCTAGATAGATGCGATAGAAGGGAGAGAAAGAGAGGGAGAGAGGAGAGCGATGGGGGGGGGGCGTGTGAGGAATGGCAAATGATGGTTAAGGCAGTGACCTTATTTTTATAGGTATGTTATGCAATATATTGATTCCTTACATTATTATCATAAATAATGTAAGTAGTAATTTTTGCGCCATAACCAGTATAACCTAAATCTTGCAAAAGAGCAAAATTTTCGCTAGAGTTTTGGGCTTCAAACATTCAGTTGCTTTCGGTGACGCCACGAGTATAATTATATGAGAAATCTTTTATCTCACTACTAGGTGAATTACTTGTTGATCCATCCATCATTTATCTCATGATTGAACGCAACGCCTAATCCAAGGGATAAATACATGAACTCGCTGTTTCACTACCAACACATTTTTTTGTCTTTGAAGTGAACTTGTATATTGATTTTTGAGAAATAGTTCATTTATTATAGAGAAAATTCACAAAATGCTCTCAACATCGAATTCCTTGAATCACGTAGATGTGTTTTCATACCCCGATATTCAAAATCGGTTTAGTTTTGCCCCTAAAACACCAGCAAAACAACACTCTGTATGAAACAATTTCATTTTTAGTTAGTGGAAATTGGTAAGCGAGGAATTAAAATACAAAATGTTTAATATCTCCGCCGCTCGTGCACGGATTTTGACAATCTATAGCTTGTTAGAAAGGTATTTACAAGATTTCAATTTATGTGCAGTTTGTGAGATCGTATTGCATTGTTCGAAAGTTATTTGCAAAAAACCTGCCACGTTTTGACAAAATCGCCCATATCTCAGAAAGTAAACAACATATCGAAAATCAAAAATAATAGTGTCGAATGGCAACGTTAGGCCTTTCATTTGAAACTAGTTTCATTAAGATCGGTTCAGCCATTGCTGAGATAATTACATGACATTTTGTACATACATACATACACACATACACACACATACAGACATTGTCTCAATTTGTCGAGCTGAGTCGATTGGTATATAAAACTCGGCCCTCCGGGCCTCGGAAAAAGTTTTCAAAATTTGAGCGAATCCTATACATTTCTTTTGTAAGAAATGTGAAAATCGAACGATGCTTTTATTATAAATTCTAAAAAAATCAGACGGAGAGGGGGGTTTAATTCCTTGGTATCAGAGACAAGTTAACGGGAGATCAACGGCATCGATTACAGACTCGGGCGGTCTTCGTCAGATGACGATCGGCAACTTACCGAGTTGCGCGTGTGATGTTTGTGCTGCAAATTCCGTGTTTGTTAACATTTTCGACAGAGATGTTTCGTGTTTCTTGCATCAAACCATCAAGGATGTACGATATTTGTGGAAGAGGACACTTCTGAGAACGATAAGAAAAATAAAAGGGGCAGGTAAATCTATATATTGATGGTTTTTAGGAAGGTACATACGAGGGACATATAGAGGAGATCGCGGATGATCTTACTCGGGCCTGAAGGGAATTTAATAGTTGAGGACTGGTGGAACAATGCTCAGCGCATGCTTGTGCGATTGGCTCAGTTTTCTCCGTGGAGAATTCGATACCCAGCTAGAGGGCCCAAGTAGGCAAATTGTCCAAGATATCTTGAAATGGTCCTTGCAAATTGACAGCTTTGGAATAGAGACCACACCGTCATCTGCGTGACGGAATTGACAAGTCATTTGTCAATATCATTCACTTAAAAATTGTAGAGAAGGGGGCTTAGATATGAGCCCTGGGGAAGGCCCATGTAGCTAATTCGTGATGTCGACACATAACTTTGCGAAAAATACATACGTTTTTCAGACAACAAGCCTCCTGAGTCAGTAAGAAAACTGATGCCATCTGATCTTTGTTAGCATATGCCCTTTGAATTCCTGTTGAGAGCAACGCAAGGCAATCGTTCGTCCCTTTGCCTTTGCGAAAGCCAGTTTTTGGAGTGAGGTAAATTTTGATTATCATTATCATGAAAGCAATCCCATGCTATGCCGTGAGTGTTAGAATCAGCTAGAACTAACTTCGGTGTGGGAAAGAGTTCTGCAATGTCGCAAATTTATCAATGCCTGGTGTCGAGGGAAGGCTAATTCTATTGAAAAAATAGCACCTTTTGATCCCCAAAAGTAATGTTCCGTAAAAGTGTTCTCGATCCAAGCAAATGTTTCGCGTAATAAATTTTAAAAGAAACAAGTTTCGGGATAATGTTTTTGCAATGCTACTGTAAAGCAGTGATCAAATCCGTAACCTCGTTCGAATTAGCTATCGAAGGATACAATCGCTGAAAGCAGGGGCTATTTTGCAGTCAACTGCATGAATGTTTTTATTGCAGTGAGAAAGCTTATCATAATGCTTTTAAGAGGGTCAGAAATGTTCTGTAAAAATACGGTCCACAGTGCTGGGAACTTCTTTTCTGAGCTCAGGTTTCGGAGACCAGGAGCTGTTTGCTTCGGGTTTGCACCAGTAAGTACTGTCATTTTGGGAAGACATTGAATAGACACCTTCTGAACATTACAACGAATCAGGAGAGGAAAAGTTCCTCCTTTTTCTATTGCTTCTAGGCGGAGCAGAAGATGTTCCCTCCTGATGTTCATCAGAGTCACCATCGTCAGTAGACAAGTCAGTATAGATTTTTGTAGAGACCTGTGGCTTAGCTATCTAAAGTATTTCTGCGAGAGATCGCTTAGAGCGTCCCTGAAGGGAAGTCTTCAGTTTCTCTCCGCGCTGTATCATCATGTCGGGAGATCATGTTGATTTCCCCCACTGTAAAGATACTTTTCGACACCCCTCCCCCAGGAGACATCCACATGATTCTCATCACATTTCCCACAACGAACCTTATTGCTACAATGGGAGGCTGTGTGTCCTAATTGTTTACAATTTTTGAATTCCATGACCCGTGGCACAAAAAGGCAAACAGGTAGACGATCATTGTCAAAGAGGAGGTAGTTAGATACAGCAAAAACCGGCAAAGGTCACCCGATAAGAGTCAAAGTTGAAGTATGACGTATTCCCGTCAGCTGCGAATGTGCAAACATCTTGTATCTTCTCTGACTGAAGCATGGGGTATTTAACCCTTGATACGGCCCAGAGTTTGGGACTAATAATGAATGTTATATTAATGGAAACACGGTTCTTTCACTTGGTTTAGAATCTACATTTATTTTGTAATAAAACGCTTTTAATCCACCTAACAGTGTGATGAGACATTTCTTATAACTCTTGTCACTCTCTTCGGATATTATATCGTTTGAGAACATTTAGAACTGGATGCTTCGCGATGTTTTTGATAACACATACTACATGGGATAGTGGCAGGACTCAGAGAATCGCTCAAATCAGCATCAGGACAACATCAGTGCAATCAATGGGAAAGCGAAAAAATGGCCCATAAAATAGACATACAAACGAATTATTGCTAATGCTCTGTTAATAAAATATCTAAATTCCTCAATCAATGCATTGTGGTGGGAAAACTGAATTTTCCTAAAGGGGTTATGTATATTGTACTGAGCCAAAAAAATCGAATTTTTACATTTCTTACAAAAGAAATGTATAGGATTCGCTCAAACTTTGAAAACTTTTTCCTAGGCCCGGAGGGCCGTGTCTCATATACCAATCGATTCAGCTCGACAAATTGAGACAATGTCTGTATGTGTGTGTATGTATGTATGTACAAAATGTCATGTAATTATCTCAGCAATGGCTGAACCGATTTTAACGAAACTAGTTTCAAATGAAAGGCCTAACGTTACTATTTGAAACTATTATTTTTGTTTTTCGATATTTTGTTTACTTTCTGAGATATGAGTGATCTAGTCAAAACAAGACAGGTTTTAAGCGAATAACTTTCGAACAAAGCGATCACATCGCACAAACTGGATAGAAGTAAAAAGCTTATGAAAATACCTTTCTAACAAGCTATAGATTGTTAAAATCCATTTACGAGCGGCGGAGATATTAAACGTTTTGTATTTTTATTCCTCCCTTACTAATTTTCACTAATTTAAAAGGAGACCTTTTCATACAGAGTATTGCTTTACTGGTATTTTAGGGGCAAAACTAAACCGATTTTCAATATCGGGATATGAAAACACATCTACTTGATCCAAGGAATTCGATATTGAAAAAAAATGTGAATTACCTCTATAATAAATGAACTACTGCTCAAAAGTTAATATGTCAGTTCATTTCAAAAACAAAATAATGCGTTCATAGTGAAATTTTTCTGGAGTTCATGTAATTATCCCTTGGATTAGGCGTTGCATTCAATCGTGAGGTAAATGTTGATGATATATTAATATATAAAACATCAAGTAATTCACCTAGTAGTGAGATAAAAGATTTCTCATATAATTATACTCGCGGCATCACCGAAAGCAATTGTATTTTTGAATCCCAAAGCTCTAGCGAAATTTTAGCTCTTTTGCAATATTTAGGTTGTTGTTCCTGGCGTAAAAATTACTACTTACATTATTTATAATAAGGATATAAGGAATCATTATATCGCATAATATACCTTTAAATATAAGGTCACGGCACTAAACATCATTTTCCATTTCTCACGTACCCCCTCTCCCTTTCTCACTCTCACTCATTCTCTCACTCTCTCTCCCTTCATTCGTGTTCCTAGTAACTGCCACGACTCACATATTTCTTGTTGTTTCTCAATCCATTTTTAAGTAGTGTGATAAGATCTTCTGATAACCTGAAACATTTATTAATGCCCAATCATGTGTGCGATGTAATTGTGGAGATTTGAGAAGACAATACTATTTTTTGTCTGCCGTTACTCTGTAAATAGATTTGTGCATTTTAGTGTATGAAAAATAGCTTAATATTACATCCTACTTGGTAAGTAAATTACCCTATAGTCCTGAGAAAATTTGCAAAATGATTGTATTATAAGAAAACTATAACTATTTACAAATGTTCACAACCTCAAGATGAAAGGTGTATCCCTCCGAAACGTTGAACTATGAGTTGATAGGCGACCGAAAATCGTAAACTACATCAACTCCAATTTTATTCAGTTCTATTCAGAGCTTTTATATACACTATAATTAAGGAAATTCATTGTTCTCTAGAAAAATATTTAATTTAACTGGGTAATATGGATGTTTGAAGATGAAAATTTTAATAAGAGACATTCCACATGCGTTATGTAATCTTTTCGTATCTGAATTGAATTTTAAATGAATCATATGCTCAAATATGTCATTTGAAAAGTAAGAATATCTTTTTTGTAATGCTATTATTGAAAATATATATTCATTGCATTGGAATGAACTATCATGAAGAATAACGGATCAAAGCCCAAAAATATCTACGAATTAGATCCGGGAAAATAAGTCTCCTAAAGACGCCATTCTCGATGGGGAATACAAGTACAATGTTTCTTATGACTTATCGTTGTCCATTTTTGCTCTATACTAAGGAAATCAATTTATGTTTCAGTCACAATTATTAGAGAGGCGTTGGATATACTGTGTACTGAAACGTTTGATTTACATTTTTGTCATACACATTACTCTGTAACAACAAATGAACCTTGAAAATTAGAACTATTTCTTTTTCGTAGTATTGGTTTGTATAGGACTCATTTATCCATATTTCCTGAACGAGAATTCCGAACGAAACAATATACACGCTATAAGGATGACTTCAAAGAGTGTACATTATTATCTACTGAATGCACGGCTTTTGTGCTATCGACATAGCCTAGAAACTTCACACTATTTACATCAATACAAATGAAAATTTTGAAAATTCTACCTGTCTCGTTCACGAATTGCATTGCCTGTCGCTCTCAGTTTAAGAGGTTTGAAAGCATATGTGAACTTGTCTTACTTTACTATTTCCAATTGCGGATATTTACGTATTCTGCAGAAAAATCTTTTTTTTTTTGGGAATATGTAACCAAAATGACAACTTTGAATTCCAAAACAAATTGAACGTTCCAGGCTCCTGATAACTAATTAAGGTTCATCAATAAAGTAGAAATACCAGATAATCGTTAACGACGCCGCCAAGAAAAGAACAACGAAAACAAAAAGGTTAAAACAAAAAAGAATGAAAACTTTAGAAAGTTGATTGCATATTAATTTGCCATTTTTCAGATAATGGGATTATCAAAAACAATGTATAACTTTCTGATACAATAGTTCTCAATTCGTACAATCCGGTTTATTCATTTACTTTATTCAAAAATGGTTTTTAATTTCATTTTAAATAGTCAATTTTTCAGTTTCTTCATTTCATGGATTTTATTCGTCTTGTTTATTTTATTCATTTTTAATATTTGACTAGTTTTAAGTATATGATTTTTGCATTTTAATTATTTATTTCATTCAGCATTCTTTTTATTCATTTTGTTTATTTGGGTTCATTTAGTCTATTTTATTCATTACATTCTTTGGATTCACTCTGATCAGTTTTTTTTTTGTACATTTTATTCATATCATTCATTTAACTTATTTTATTCCAACCCTCCCGCAACTTGACGTTTAGCCTAAGTTGCTTGAAACCACCGTGTTTCGAATGATGTCGCCACCACAGAACGCCGTCCACTAATTGCGATACTGTAAATTTCTATGCGAGAAAATAATTTCGTGACGTCTTTTACGAACTTGTTTTCTTTATTTACATTCGGAAGAGATAATCAAGATGATCATTTCAAAACAGCGTAATAATTTAAGATAAATACAAACAAGTTAAGGATTACAGATTGTGCCGAATGTAAAATATAAAATGCATGATTTGATTTGATTTCTAGTGTGAACTTTTTCCTCTCCCATTGCCCTTGAAATATCTTTCGCATATGACAATTCTCGAAAGTTTGTCGTTAATCTTTAAATACATTTAGCTATGTGATTATCATTTTTCACTTCGCATTTAACAAAGGTTTGACTTCGACTGTTTATTTCTGAAGGTAGAGCATCTAACTGATAGGTGCTGCGACATGTACGGTGCAAAGGTTTCCACGAAATTCAGAAGTGATGACAGTTCATTTTTTATCGGAGAGGGAGCAAAAGAGTCCAGTATCATTGTGTGTGTCTTTTACATTGCAATACAAATATTACTACCTAACATCTTAAGACTAAATGAAGGTGCTCACTAACTAGTATAAGCGCCGCTTGTTTGTATGCTGATGATTCCAAAAAATCATGAATCATTTAAAAATAATGCATCGGAACAAAGATGCATTTTTATAACAAAACAACACCAAACGCCCAAAAAGTCTTCAAAAATGAATTATCGAAATTAAAAAAAAAATTGAACAAGACAATTTTCACTGTGAACAAGTTTACGTTTTTTTAGAAATTGTTCTTGAATAAAAATTGATCCGCCATTTTAGACCCACAGACCCAAATAAAGTGGTTTCAACGATTTGTATAGGAGCTGTCAAGTTGTTCCCCCTCTGGTTGAGCTCCATCACGGTACTGATGGCAAATCTGCTAGACAAAAGAGAATGAAACGGTTAGCAGTTAAAACAGTAAGCGATGCTTATTGAGTTACGGTTCTCATTCCAATGAATTGACAACAGTCAGACGGTTCTCTTCTGAATCTCTCACTCATTGATATCATTATTGAGAGGAAGGGAAACTGACCGTCATTTTATAAACAATATGAATACGGTTATAACGGTCATCTTATTACAAACAACATGCTAGAGTTAACAAACAGGCGGTTTCACATAAATTGCTATGCATAAAAGGAACAGAAAGGTGGAGACAAAATGAACAAATCACCGCATGCTGCCTGAATACAATACACTGATAATATTTCGTTTGCCATACCAATACAAAATAAATGGTAATTAATCTGTCTATCATTTCAATGCGTTCTCTCTCGCATGGCTTCTGTGAGAGATAGTTAACTGAAACACTATCCGAGGAAAATGGAAATGAAATAACGGTCATTTTTGTGGTGATACGGTCACTTCACATTTACCGTCACAATTCAAAGACCATCGTGAGATTGCACAGCACTGGATTAAAATGAAAAATAAGGCCATGTTAAAAAGTTATAAATAAATTGAAAAAAATAAATTGTGTCAAATAAATATTTTGGATGAAATGAATAAATCTGTAGTCAAATTATTAAAATGTAGAAACTAAAAACATGTATGAACTGAAAAAAGCAAAGAGAATGCATAGAAGGAAAACAATGAATAAAACAGAGGGGGAACAACTTGACAGCTCCTATACAAATCGTTGAAACCACTTTATTTGGGTCTGTGGGTCTAAAATGGCGGATCAATTTTTATTCAAGAACAATTTCTAAAAAAAACGTAAACTTGTTCACAGTGAAAATTGTCTTGTTCAATTTTTTTTTTAATTTCGATAATTCATTTTTGAAGACTTTTTGGGCGTTTGGTGTTGTTTTGTTATAAAAATGCATCTTTGTTCCGATGCATTATTTTTAAATGATTCATGATTTTTTGGAATCATCAGCATACAAACAAGCGGCGCTTATACTAGTTAGTGAGCACCTTCATTTAGTCTTAAGATGTTAGGTAGTAATATTTGTATTGCAATGTAAAAGACACACACAATGATACTGGACTCTTTTGCTCCCTCTCCGATAAAAAATGAACTGTCATCACTTCTGAATTTCGTGGAAACCTTTGCACCGTACATGTCGCAGCACCTATCAGTTAGATGCTCTACCTTCAGAAATAAACAGTCGAAGTCAAACCTTTGTTAAATGCGAAGTGAAAAATGATAATCACATAGCTAAATGTATTTAAAGATTAACGACAAACTTTCGAGAATTGTCATATGCGAAAGATATTTCAAGGGCAATGGGAGAGGAAAAAGTTCACACTAGAAATCAAATCAAATCATGCATTTTATATTTTACATTCGGCACAATCTGTAATCCTTAACTTGTTTGTATTTATCTTAAATTATTACGCTGTTTTGAAATGATCATCTTGATTATCTCTTCCGAATGTAAATAAAGAAAACAAGTTCGTAAAAGACGTCACGAAATTATTTTCTCGCATAGAAATTTACAGTATCGCAATTAGTGGACGGCGTTCTGTGGTGGCGACATCATTCGAAACACGGTGGTTTCAAGCAACTTAGGCTAAACGTCAAGTTGCGGGAGGGTTGAGCTCAACACTGTTTTAATCAATTCATTTTCTTCTTTTTATTCATTTAATCAATTCTATTCGTTTCGGTTATTTGATTCGCTTGTTTTTTTTCAATGTATTTACTCTTTTATTAGTTTTATTCTTTTCATTCATTCCAATTATTTTATTCATTTTATACATCTCATTCATTTGATTCATTGTTTTCACTGGATTGATTAAATTCGTTCTATCCATTTGATTTGTTTCATAGGATTCATTTGAATTAATTGATTCGTTTGATTCATTTTGTTCATTTCTTTAACTTTAATATTTCATAATCAGTCATTCCACTTATTTATTTTATTCAATTTGTTGGTTTGAGTCAATTTAATTTATTTAATTAATTTGATAACTATTTTTAAATAATGACTAATTTTTCATTCAATGAGCTAATCCAATTTGATTTATGTATTTTATTAATTTGATTTATACAAATCATTGTACTCATTTTAAGAATTTGAAAACATTTTGTTTTGCATTTTTTGCCTTATTTTTTTTATTTGGTTCGTTTTATTGATTTTCTATATTCTATTCAGTTTATTTGAGGTTTTATTTGTGCAGGACCAGAACTACTAAAGGAGTTCTGCATGTGTAAGAAATGTCTCATCTCACTGCTAGGTGGATTAGGTTGGTTTTTTTGAATCGATTTGAAGTTTATACTTTACTCAAATTTCCAACGCGACTGAGAACTAAGAAATCAATGCTTTTGCTTGAAAAATGCGATACTAGCAGTGACACCATTCAAATAAAATCAACAGTGAATATTTGCAGACTTGGTTTTATTTCCTATTTAAGAACTATTGTGTTTTTTACATCCTAGATTGCATGATTCAGTGATCGAAACCCAAAACTTCATGAAGTATTTGAAATTATTAAATTAAAATTTGTGTTTGCTATTGAAATTGACAAAATGATAGTATCGCCCCTTTGGCGATTGTTTACTTTTTCGGTCCCACCTATCAGCATTAAAGTATCGCCCTGTAGTAGATAAGTAAGGCTATAAAGAAAAATAAATAATATAATTATCTTAAAATGTACTTACAAAATGCCTACGACGGTGATATGCATCACTGAAATTTATTAAACAGAATTATAGAACAAAACAAAAACAAAAACTGACGTTTCCTATATTATATTGTTTTACTGTGAAGTGCGCTATTAATATAGGAAATATCGTTTAGGGTTGGAGTCTCGGGAGAGCTTTAAAATGATGTGTATGTGAAGATGGATATGAATCATTGATCAAGGTAGTTGCTTAAAGGTATAGGCCATGCACTGAATTAAAAGTGCTTTCGAGAGTTTTGTTTGAAAGCTGTTAGAAGAGAGATATCCGAGAACGAGCATAAGTTTCGTTCATACAATAATGGATAAACGGTCAACCAATGAACGTGTGTGCGTGTTTTTAGTGAAAGGAATTTTAGTATGTGTAATGTATAAGGTATCGTTAAAAGATTTGATTCGACATTCAGAAAACTAACTTTAGAGCGAACAGACGCGTTTAAAATTTTCTCGACGCTGAAAAAAAATGGACGGTGAGAACATGGTCGGTTACCACAATGGCGCAGCCCACGCTTCCTCAGGGTGAGTATTTCAAGAGATATAATTTAAAAGAATCGTTGGTAATGATTGTTGAATCAATAATTACTGTTAAAATAAAATGAAACAATCAAAGATATCCATAATTTTTCCTGATGGTGGTGAGTAGGCTAAAAATATAAATGGTAGGCTCATCATGACACAAGAAACAAAAACAACTTAAAAAAAGAGATTAAAAATTAAAAAAAAACGGTATGACATTGACACTTTATATGATTCAAAAAAAAATCTGATGGTAGTAAGTAGGCTGAAAAAAAATTTGACTCAGTAGGCTTACTATGACATAGAAGCATAAAAAAAATCTAATTTGATAAAGAAAAAAAAGAGTGCTATAATACAACAGTAAAAATGAATACAGGTTTCCTTTTATTTTTAGGAAAGGAATTATTAAGATAAAGAAGAAAAGTGATTCTTCTTCAGTTGTAAAGCCAATTACTGCTAGAGTCGATGCGCCAAAGAAAAAGAAAAATTCCGCTCATGATGTCAATAAATTTGACGTGTTGACAAGCGAGTTGGAAGCGGAAAAATCGCGCTCAGATGAGCTTCGCAAGGAGCTGGACAAAATTAGAATAGAGAAGGAACATTTTGAAGCTATTGCCAAAGCAACACCAGCCACGGTTGTTGAGAACCAGAGCATAAGCGATTACAGTGAATACTTCCGGCCACACAGCACACAGCGTGACAAGTCGATGATAGAAGAATCTCGGTTCATGCCATCAATCAATCAGTTGTCCATCTCATCAGTCAATGTGCCTGAGTGCAAACCAATAGGAGAGGATGGAGAAATATATCGCTACGCGTTTGAGCAATGGAAGGATCTCTTGGTAGATCAATGTTGCTAGCCGGCGTTTCTGATGAAGCAACACAGTTCATGATTTTCAAGGTGAAAGCTGGCTCACGATTACTGGATATTTATAAAAATTCCAAATCAGATGAAAATGCTCCGGATTCTGCATCTTGTCCCTTCTCAAATGCAATGCATCGTCTGAAAATCTACTTTGGCTCCGGTTCAGATGTAATGTGGCAGCGGCGAAAATTGGCTCTCATGTTTCAGAAGGCAGAAGAATCCGATTCAGCTTACATAAATAGAGTTGGAACAACAGCCCGGTTGTACGAATATGGAGAAGACAGAGAGTCAGAAGCCATATTGGGAACTGTGGCCGATCACGCTCGCAGTAAAGAGGTTCGTACAGCAGCTCTCGCATCGCAAGGGATCCTTCACAGACCTTATCGATAAGGTACGAGAAATTGAATGCATTCGCTTTAGTGAGCAATTCTTTAAAGAAAGACATAAACCGAAGGAACAAGCGCATATGGCACCGGTTAGTGCTGATTTCCCATTGAATGCTCAGCAATATCGTCAACACATTAACGTTCCTCCTTATCAACGTGGTCGGTCTCGTGGATATCCAGTACGCCGGTTCAACAGGCCAGGAAATTAACGCTTTTTCAGTAACGATAGGTCACCGTATACACAACTAGGTAATCGAGCTCCTATACAAGGTACCAGATGCTGGAGATGTACTAGTGTGTACCACCATCCAACTGTTTGTCATGCCGTTAGTAAAATTTGCAGAAACTGTGGACGTGAGGGTCATATACAAATAGCATGCAAGTCGAGAATCCATACAGGAACTAAACGAGAGTCTGAGTATGAAGAATCAATCAAACAAGATATTCCACCGCGTAAGATCGCTGCCATACAGGAACTGGATAGCGATGATGTATCTGTGGAAAAAGTAAGTGATGAAATCAAAAATTAAATATATATTATGTAAACTTCAATATCAAAATTTGAATTACTAATCAATATGAAATAGTCATTATATATTAAATCTAATTTGAAAAATAAAGTAATAATGTAAATTTAAAAAAAACTGCTGAGCTAAAAAAAACAAAAGGAAAGAAAATTCCACTGATCAAGCAATTTATTTTGTTTTGATAGGTTGTACCTCTGGCAATGGATGAAAAAGTAGCGGCACATCGGGTGGCTACGATTTCAAACATGATGGATGAAGGAATCATTGAGGTTATCGTTGCGGGTATGCCATGCCAGTTCCTCATTGATTCTGGAGCTCAAGTTAATACGTTCACGGAAAAATTATTTCGTGTGATGATCTCGGATTCACGGTACTGTAATGGGGTTTTCAACATACAGGAGAAATCAGACCGATCTCTTAAAGCATATGCGTCGGCGGGAGAAATTGCGGTGGTAGCAACATTTGAAGCCTACCTATTTATTTCTAACGAGAGACCGACATATCTAGAGAAATTCTACGTTGTTAGGGAGCTTCGGTCCCTTTTGAGTCGATCAACAGCGACACGATACAGCGTGCTTCTGTTGGGAGTCAATGTACCAGTTACTATCGATGGAAATTCAAAAGTCTTCTTTCTAACGGGAGAAATAGCTTCAGTCAACTGTAAGGAACATTTTCCGAAGTTTAACATACCTCCGGTGAAAATTTCATACAATAAATCGGAACCACCATGTAGGAACATCTACCTCAGTATACCGCAAGCGGTTAGACCGCTAGTTGAAGAACGCCTTCAGCAACTAGTGAACGCGAATATCATCGAAATAGTTACTGATGACATGGACACCTCATTTTGTTCGTCCATGATCGTTGTGCCAAAAGGAAAGCATGACATTCGACTCGTTATTGACTTAAGAGGTCCTAACCAATATATCTACCGTACTCCATTCAGTATGCCCACGTTGGAGAGTATTGTTGCCAAATTAAATGGAGTTAAATGGTTTTCCACGATTGATTTGAGCAATGCCTTCTTTCATGTGGAACTCGATTCAGAATCTCGCCATTTGACAATTTTTTTTACCGAGTTTGGGATGTTACGATATGTGCGACTACCGTTTGGTTTGTGCAATGCACCCGATTTATTCCAGGAAATCCTACAGAGGAAAATACTTGGTGGTTGTGAAGGAGTCACAAATTACCTTGATGATGTTCTGGTTTATGGAAAGACGAAAGAGGAGCACGACGCAAATCTTGCTGCAGTGCTTGCTCGATTGAAGGAACATAACGTACAGCTAAATGAATCAAAATGCGTATTTAGTAGTCAATCAGTCAATTTCCTAGGATTCGTCCTTACACCAGAAGGCTGGAAAATTGATGATGAAAAGATAGCGGCCATAAAAAGTTTTCGGAGACCAGAGAATCGTGCTGAAGTAAAAAGCTTTCTTGGATTAGTTACTTTCATCGACCGGTTCATTACTAACAGGGCAGATAAAATAGAGCACCTAAGAGCATTGGCTAATTCTCATGAGTTTCATTGGTCAGAACGAGAAGAAAAAGAATTTCGATATCTGCAAGATGGCGCTCTAAATACTATAAAATCACTTGGATACTATAGTCCAATAGATACCATAGAACTATATGTAGACGCGTCTCCTGTTGGCTTAGGAGCAGTGTTGGTACAGTTCGACAATGCTCGTATACCAAGAGTTATAGCATGTGCTTCCAAAGCACTAACAACTACCGAGAAAAAGTATCCTCATACGCATAAATAATCATTAGCCGTCGTATGGGGTGTAGAACGATTTGCATCGTATCTACTAAGCAGACACTTCACCGTCAGAACTGATGCAGAGGCAAATGAGTTCATTTTCGGGTCTAGCCATAGAGTCGGTAGACGAGCTTTAGCGCGGGCAGATGCATGGGCCCTTCGACTACAGCCCTATGACTTCGAAATAAAAGGAATTCCAGGGAAATCTAATGTTGCTGACGCTCTCTCACGACTGTTAAATCGGTCTCAAGAAGCAGTACCATTCGAGGAAGACGAAAATCATTTTCTGTTCGTTCTTGATACAGGCTTCCTGGAATTGACGTGGGAAGAAATTGAATTCAGTTGTGAGAACGACGACCAGCTCCAACAATTACATGTTGCCGTTGAACTTGATCAATGGCCACCAGAGCTTCGAAAGTACGAAGCTCAAAAGAAATATTTGCATTCAATAGGATTCCTCATCTTCAAGGACAATCGAGTCATCTTGCCGGATTCTCTACGTCAACGTGTCATGCGAATGGCACATGGTGGTCACATAGGTGAAGTAGCGATGAAACGAATCATGAGGGAATATTTCTGGTGGCCGAGAATGTCAACCGATGTTGAGCGTTTTGTTAAGAATTGTGAAACATGCCTCCGTCTTTCCAAGAAAAATCCTCCTGTGCCACTCAGCAGCCGAGAATTACCTGACGGCCCGTGGCAAATTCTCCAAATAGATTTTCTGAGCATCCCTGGATTTGGTTATGGTGAATTTTTGATAGTAGTCAACACCTACTCTCGTTATTTATCTGTGGTTGAAATGAGGCATATGGATGCTGAAAGCACAAATACAGCACTTTGTGAAGCATTCCGACTCTGGGGTTGTCCGCTAATTATACAGAGCGACAAT
Organism: Topomyia yanbarensis; assembly: GCF_030247195.1. Lineage (NCBI taxonomy): Eukaryota > Metazoa > Arthropoda > Insecta > Diptera > Culicidae > Topomyia > Topomyia yanbarensis. The sequence continues at coordinate 269,939,330 of NC_080671.1, forward strand.
GGTCCGCCTTTTCAAGGTACTCAATTCATACAATTCTGGGAGAGCAAAAGAAGATACGAAAGATACGAAAATCAGTTCCACTTAGTCCACAATCAAACGGGGCTGTAGAACAACAGAACCAAGGGATAACGAGAGCATTGGCAGCATCCAAAATTGATGGCACTAACTGGAGACGTGCGCTTCAACTATACACTCACAATCATAACAATTTGGTTCCACATTCCAGACTGTTAGTAACTCCCTTTGAGCTAATGTGTGGATGGAAGTATCGTGGACATTTTCCGTGTCTCTGGGAGCGCTCACGTAAGCAGTTGGACCGTACAGATATCCGTGAAAAAGATGCTGAAACGAAATTGATAAGTAAACATGATGCAGATTTAGCAAAAGGAGCGAAAAAATCGGATATAAAAATTGGCGATACGGTATTACTAGCTCAAAATAAAAAATCCAAAACTGATTCTGCTTTCTCACAAGAACGTTACAAGGTCGTAGCGAGAGACGGTCCCAAAGTCGTTTTGATAAGCAGTAATGGTATCCAGTACGTACGTAATGTGCGAGACGTAAAAAGGGCTCCTGTAACACCAGATGAAGCTTCAAATATGAACGTTTCTCCAGATATGTCACATTCGAACGACGCAGACTGCATGGAGAAAGTAAACAGTGATCCGAATCCCCCTCATGTGATGGACACATCGGTTCCTCTCGCCCTCGGTGATGTTGTGAATCCTCAATCATCCAATTTTAAAAGATTTCGACGAGACATCGAAAGACCTAGCAGATTCGACGATCAATTCGTTTACGCTGTATTTCAATAGCGAATAAATTTGGCTGTTTTTTTTTGCAATAAGAGTAGAGTAATAGGAGAATGTAGTAGATAAGTAAGGCTATAAAGAAAAATAAATAATATAATTATCTTAAAATGTACTTACAAAATGCCTACGACGGTGATATGCATCACTGAAATTTATTAAACAGAATTATAGAACAAAACAAAAACAAAAACTGACGTTTCCTATATTATATTGTTTTACTGTGAAGTGCGCTATTAATATAGGAAATATCGTTTAGGGTTGGAGTCTCGGGAGAGCTTTAAAATGATGTGTATGTGAAGATGGATATGAATCATTGATCAAGGTAGTTGCTTAAAGGTATAGGCCATGCACTGAATTAAAAGTGCTTTCGAGAGTTTTGTTTGAAAGCTGTTAGAAGAGAGATATCCGAGAACGAGCATATGTTTCGTTCATACAATAATGGATAAACGGTCAACCAATGAACGTGTGTGCGTGTTTTTAGTGAAAGGAATTTTAGTATGTGTAATGTATAAGGTATCGTTAAAAGATTTGATTCGACATTCAGAAAACTAACTTTAGAGCGAACAGACGCGTTTAAAATTTTCTCGACGCTGAAAAAAAATGGACGGTGAGAACATGGTCGGTTACCACACGCCCATACGTTTTTTTCAATACCAATTTTACAATTGGTGGGGGTTTGGTGAAAATCGATCTTACTGTCCAAACGGCATAATTCCGAAACCGTAATTTTTGGAGTTTTAAAATTAATTAATTTTTCAGAAAATAGTAACAGAGTTCGTGTCTTTAGCAAATTTGTTGAGACTTTATTGTACTCATGAATATTAACCTGAGAAAATTCACCATAAATACTTCTTGGACGATGTACCGCCAAAATTATTTGATTAAATGATGCGCTGTTTAGCGTTTGTAAACCTCATCGAAGATACTAAACCTCCGAAATTGGCGGTTTCAAAATGATGCTATCTTGACCTTAAATTACTGTTTTTGAACATTTGACCTATACATATAATTGGCCATACAACAAAAATCAAATGCTCATCAAAATCGATCAGAACCTGCTAGAGTCGAATGGAAACCGTCATTTTTCATAAATTTCTCTCTACATTCGGAAAGTGTTATCCTCGTTATTAATCATATTACGTTTTCGTCTCAACTCGACGCATTCCCAAAACAAAAAGTGGTGCATTTGTGCTTTTCTCATTTGTCCAGACTACGATTCCATGGCTGGTTATGTTCAATACAATGGTGGAAATGAATATTACATGTTCAGTACGATTTGCACATACGTACAATGGATCAACAGCCACGATCTTGAGATACTATGTGATACTGAAATATCGCTTGAAACCAGCGGCGGATCATGGAGAAAGATCCGGGAGGTCCGGGTACTGCCGAAAATTTTCAACTTGTTAAGAAATTTTAAACTAGTTTTAATTTTAAAGTAGCAACCCCTCACTGCATACTCCCTCCGAGCCGGTATGATTGACGATTTTTAGAGTGATTGCATAACCTTTCTATATGAGAAAGGCAAAAATGTACCAAGGTCCAAAAAAATCAATTTTTGTCAAATATTATTTTTTTCGAGTTTACATCAAATCTCAATGTTTCATGCATTTTAAAGTCATTTAGCATCAAAAATACAAATTTGATTTTGAAATTTTTTTCATTTCAGTTTATATGGGAATTTGCTGTGTGATTGCACTCTTCAACTCGTAACTCCGGAACCGGAAGTCCAATCAATAAAAAATTCAATAGCAGCCGATGGAAGGTTGTACCTTTCATTTGAGACTAACTTTGTGCAAATCGGTTCAGCCATCTCTGAGAAACAGAGGTCACATTTTTTTCCACATACACACATACATACACACACAGACATTTTCCGATCTCGACGAACTCAGTCGATTGGCATATGACACTCGGCCCTCCCGGTCGGGATTAGATTGACGAATTTTAGAGTGAATGAGAAAGGCAAAAACATTTTTAGCAAATGTTGAAAGTTATGCATTTTTTGGTGAGCAGTTCTATGTTTCATAGACATTAAATCAATTTTAACTTCGCTTTCTATTAAATAAAGACCCTTATTACAGTACATCTCTACAAAAACGAGCTCAATTTGAAAAGAAATCTGAGGATTATGATTGATTACAGAACTCTGGAATTTTCTATTGGAATGTTTTCAGGCAGGAATTTGATATTGATGCTATTAGACAACTGTGAAATCAAGACCAATAGATCAGGACCCCATTCCGACAATTTATCAAAAGTCCTCATGATGTTTACAACAACAGGTTATCAATGTACGGATCAGATAATTGTTATTGTAGGGTAAAAGGGTATAATACGCCCCACCGGGGCTAAATGCCCCTCTTCGATTCCCAGGATTCCTGAATTATCTAAAAAGTAAGAATGACTGATAACGGTATCGTTTCATGAAATCAACGTACTAAGTTAGTTTGGTATTTTTAATATGTTGCAAAACAACAATATACACAAATGTTTTAAAAGAGCTACTTTTATGTAAGCTTCCACTTTTTCCAAAAGCATTACAACCAATTAGAAATAGTCGGATTCGATAGAACTATTTCAAGTAGCTTACTAGAATGTAATAGTTACTATCTTAGTTTATAGCTTGGCTTAAAACTATGTGTGTGTGTGTAGAATTATTCATGTATTCACAACAGCTCATCACCGGCCAAAACGCCCCACCCATTGTTGTGGGGCATACTCACCGATTGCTGTGGGGCATACCGTCCTCTTGTTGTGGGGCATATTACACTTTCACCGGGGGTGAAAGAAAAAACTAGAATTTAGGCATCTTTGAAAAATGTTTCATTGTACTAGTATCAGGATGTGTTTAATAAAAAATGAAACGGGTGCTAATTTCTAACTAATATAACAATAAATTAGAGTAGTTAGTGAGAAGATCATAGCGTCGAATGGTGAAATATAGCTATTTTTGCTTAAGGGTGGCGTATTAGACCTGTTTACCCTAATATTGAATTAAATCAGTCAGCATCAATAAATTTTCAACTTCAATCCATTTTTTTTGTTTGGTGAGGGGGGAGGGAGTTGTATGGTGTTAAACCCCAAAACCTTCTCTTGGTTACGCCGTTGCTTGGAGCTATTTACTTCGCTTTCATTTTCCGATATGTTTCAGATCGATCCGATGGTTATAAGTTAGGAAAATTGCAGTCAGACGGTTCGCACAAATTTGCACTGATAAGTTATCAAGTTCCTTCCAGACAACTTGGAAGTGTTCGGTGATTATTTCTAGCGGTTGTAGATAGTAAAATGAAATATAAAATTCGTTTAATCGAAATAATATTTGCCTTATTTCAATGGATTATTACTATATTGAACAATAAATAGGCGACAAAGAGTAATCCATAAACAACAATATTTTTACCATTTTTTTGTTAACCATTTTTTGTTAACGACCTATTGAGTTAATTTGTCAACAGTTGTTACGGCATTTAATTAGCAAGGGACTGGAAGGGGAAGTATATTTTTCAATATTTAGAACCATAGTACTCAAGGGAGAGCAAGGAGTTGAAGGGAGAAAGTTTAGAAAAGCGTGGAAGGATCATATATGCAAGCTTAGAGCTCACCGGCGACATAACTTTTTGTCTGCTACCGTAGGAGTCAGGGTCTTTTGGCATAAGAAATGCGAATCACCTGAGTCTACGGCATGTCCGGACAAGCGTAAAGTAACTTGTTACTTCATGCTGTCGGAACCGGTGGGTTAACTTTCTCCCTTCAACTCCTTGCTCTCCCTTGAGTACTATGGCTCTAAATATTGAAAAATATACTTCCCCTTCCAGTCCCTTGCTAATTAAATGCCGTAACAGCTGTTCCCAAACAACAAGCCATAACTTTTAAAGTATTCAAAATAGATATTTGAAGTCTTCAGTAAAGTTATTCGCAAAAGTGAGAGCTACAAATTTGCTGAAGGCATCATTTCGATAGAATCACTTCAAGAAAATTTCTGAAAATATCTCACTCATAGGGGGATTAATCAGCAAAAGCACAATACCAAAAGAAAAATCATATTGCCTCCATTATATTCTCCGAAGATACTATTGACCTAAAATAAGCCGTTTTGGCGTTAATAATAGATTACATGTTTTTGGTCCTATTTCTGGCAATGGGAAATGATAAAAATCTTTCGTCCGCATTTAAGGTTAAATATCTCTTTTGCTAATAGTCCGATTTCAACAAGCTATAGCTTGTTCGAAAGGTATTCGTATACTCTGCCTAAAAATATATGAATTGTTAATCTATGTTGTCAATTTCGGCCGATAATTTTAAAAATCTGCAAAAAACGCCATTTTTACACATTCAAACATTCATATCTTGGAAACTAAACATCAGAATCAAAAACAAATCAATAGCGTTCTTACTGTTTTGTAGTTCTTTCATTTAAAATTGGTTTGGATAAGATCGTTTCAGCCATTGCTGAGAAACACGAATGAGAGTTTGTCCATTACATACACACACAGGCATTGTCCCAAATCGTCGAGCTGAGTCGATTGGTATATAAGTAGGGTTCGTCGCGGTGCGGATGTGGGCGGTAAATGGATTATCCGCGCCGCAACCGCAAAAAAATAAAAAACCGCACCGCTTACCGCAACCGCACTTTATTTACCGCACCGCACCGCGCGGTAATGCGGTAAATGCGGTAAAATTTTTATATTTTTAAAAATGGTGTTGAAAAATTGTACATTTGTGTAACCATATATAACAAAATGTTATTCTTATTCACACGAAATTTAACTTTAAGAGACTCCTCAGAATGAAATGTTTATGAAAAAATCAACTTTTACATTTTCCATTAATAAAATTCCATACATTTTAAGGCAAACATTATACATTCAAAAACGTTGTACTGCAGTAATAGGAAAACTTTTATTTTTGCAACCCTTCAGTTAATAGAAAAATGTGGAATAAAAATGTAATAAGAATGTAATGTTTTTGACATATGAAAATGAAATGGATGATTTTCGCATTTACGTAGTAAACCACCTTTCATTCTTAACGGAATTTCACCAAAAAAAAATTAAAGTCGGAATACCAGTACTTCTATATAGTAGCGCATATATTCCAATACAGTGAAATAAAAACATACTGTATTTCATTAATAAGAACGACGCCATATTTGACAAAAAAATTGCCTATACATTACATCTAATCAGGAGTCCGGTCTCAACCGGCACAGAATTATTGAACATTAGCAAAACTGCAAAAAATGTATGATTTGTAGCATACAGCAGAAATGATTTTTAAAAATATGGGGTTTTACGGACAAAATATCCCAAAACTCTAACTTCCGCATTCTTCAAGAAACAGATGTATTATCATTCAAAAACTAAGATTGCTCCCTTTAAAAATGAATGAAGTGTAATTTTCCAAATGCAAGTTCGAAAGTTCTAGCATTTAATATATTTTCCTCTAATATTTTGCCAAAGAGCCAATGGCAAAAACTTCAATTGAAGTGAACGGGAGTCAAACTATGTGGTATTTGGCAACAAAAGCTTCAAAAAAGCTACAAAATAGTCTTGACTGAAAAATATTAGGACCTAATTTGGTAGAAAATTATAGTAAATTTGAATGGAAGTTCGCGAAAAAAAGTTATGTAGCATTATGCTATATTTCACCCTAAGGAGGAAAATTTGGTAAACACCAAAATTTCTCACTAGGGTGAAAATTTGTTGGTTAAACCAGTCTTTGCACTTGAGGGCACAAATCCTTATTTCTTACACAGTCGCGTTTTGGCTTCGCCTCATCAGAAACCGACACTAACTTTTTGTCGGAATAGATTAGCGCCGGCTTGACGCAAATCCATTAAAACTAAAACACACTTTGTGTTTCAATCGAACGACTGATAAAACGTGATGTCCCGTCTGAGCAGAAGTTCTGTTTATGCCGATGAGACACAGTGAAGCCGAGACTTGTCTTGGCTTAGCAGGCCTACGCGAAAGCACTATGCTATATTTCACCCTAAGGAGGAAAATTTGGTAAACACCAACATTTCTCACTAGGGTGATCACGTTTGATCACGTGTTTACCAAATTGATATCGAAAACGATTCATAATTCCACGATTTCCTACAGAAATCGAGAGAAGTGATTAACTTTTAAATTGGATTTAAGAGTAAACATGTATTGTTTTTAAATGATCTAATAATTTTGTCTCTATTTGGATCTTGCATTTTATGTATTTGAAATGGTTAGTTTGTGAAGTTTTACTTAGAAGTATAAAATAACTAGTCCAAAATATGTCGTAACAATAATAGCGTCAAAATATTTCGGAAACAGCTAGATTTTCTTTCATTATCAATTAGAATAATCAAAATTATCACTTTAATTACCGCAACCGCACCGCAAAATCTGCGGTGCGGTGAGACACTTTTTCCCGCAGATGCGATGCGGGAAAGAGCTTTTACCGCGCGGTTTTACCGCAACCGCACCGCAAAAAAATGATAAAGTGATAATTTTGATTATTCTAATTGATAATGAAAGAAAATCTAGCTGTTTCCGAAATATTTTGACGCTATTATTGTTACGACATATTTTGGACTAGTTATTTTATACTTCTAAGTAAAACTTCACAAACTAACCATTTCAAATACATAAAATGCAAGATCCAAATAGAGACAAAATTATTAGATCATTTAAAAACAATACATGTTTACTCTTAAATCCAATTTAAAAGTTAATCACTTCTCTCGATTTCTGTAGGAAATCGTGGAATTATGAATCGTTTTCGATATCAATTTGGTAAACACGTGATCAAACGTGATCACCCTAGTGGGAAATGTTGGTGTTTACCAAATTTTCCTCCTTAGGGTGAAATATAGCATAGTGCTTTCGCGTAGGCCTGCTAAGCCAAGACAAGTCTCGGCTTCACTGTGTCTCATCGGCATAAACAGAACTTCTGCTCAGACGGGACATCACGTTTTATCAGTCGTTCGATTGAAACACAAAGTGTGTTTTAGTTTTAATGGATTTGCGTCAAGCCGGCGCTAATCTATTCCGACAAAAAGTTAGTGTCGGTTTCTGATGAGGCGAAGCCAAAACGCGACTGTGTAAGAAATAAGGATTTGTGCCCTCAAGTGCAAAGACTGGTTTAACCAACAAATTTTCACCCTAGTGAGAAATTTTGGTGTTTACCAAATTTTCCTCCTTAGGGTGAAATATAGCATAATGCTACATAACTTTTTTTCGCGAACTTCCATTCAAATTTACTATAATTTTCTACCAAATTAGGTCCTAATATTTTTCAGTCAAGACTATTTTGTAGCTTTTTTGAAGCTTTTGTTGCCAAATACCACATAGTTTGACTCCCGTTCACTTCAATTGAAGTTTTTGCCATTGGCTCTTTGGCAAAATATTAGAGGAAAATATATTAAATGCTAGAACTTTCGAACTTGCATTTGGAAAATTACACTTCATTCATTTTTAAAGGGAGCAATCTTAGTTTTTGAATGATAATACATCTGTTTCTTGAAGAATGCGGAAGTTAGAGTTTTGGGATATTTTGTCCGTAAAACCCCATATTTTTAAAAATCATTTCTGCTGTATGCTACAAATCATACATTTTTTGCAGTTTTGCTAATGTTCAATAATTCTGTGCCGGTTGAGACCGGACTCCTGATTAGATGTAATGTATAGGCAATTTTTTTGTCAAATATGGCGTCGTTCTTATTAATGAAATACAGTATGTTTTTATTTCACTGTATTGGAATATATGCGCTACTATATAGAAGTACTGGTATTCCGACTTTAATTTTTTTTTTGGTGAAATTCCGTTAAGAATGAAAGGTGGTTTACTACGTAAATGCGAAAATCATCCATTTCATTTTCATATGTCAAAAACATTACATTCTTATTACATTTTTATTCCACATTTTTCTATTAACTGAAGGGTTGCAAAAATAAAAGTTTTCCTATTACTGCAGTACAACGTTTTTGAATGTATAATGTTTGCCTTAAAATGTATGGAATTTTATTAATGGAAAATGTAAAAGTTGATTTTTTCATAAACATTTCATTCTGAGGAGTCTCTTAAAGTTAAATTTCGTGTGAATAAGAATAACATTTTGTTATATATGGTTACACAAATGTACAATTTTTCAACACCATTTTTAAAAATATAAAAATTTTACCGCATTTACCGCATTACCGCGCGGTGCGGTGCGGTAAATAAAGTGCGGTTGCGGTAAGCGGTGCGGTTTTTTATTTTTTTGCGGTTGCGGCGCGGATAATCCATTTACCGCCCACATCCGCACCGCGACGAACCCTACTTATATACCAATCGACTCAGCTCGACGATTTGGGACAATGCCTGTGTGTGTATGTAATGGACAAACTCTCATTCGTGTTTCTCAGCAATGGCTGAAACGATCTTATCCAAACCAATTTTAAATGAAAGAACTACAAAACAGTAAGAACGCTATTGATTTGTTTTTGATTCTGATGTTTAGTTTCCAAGATATGAATGTTTGAATGTGTAAAAATGGCGTTTTTTGCAGATTTTTAAAATTATCGGCCGAAATTGACAACATAGATTAACAATTCATATATTTTTAGGCAGAGTATACGAATACCTTTCGAACAAGCTATAGCTTGTTGAAATCGGACTATTAGCAAAAGAGATATTTAACCTTAAATGCGGACGAAAGATTTTTATCATTTCCCATTGCCAGAAATAGGACCAAAAACATGTAATCTATTATTAACGCCAAAACGGCTTATTTTAGGTCAATAGTATCTTCGGAGAATATAATGGAGGCAATATGATTTTTCTTTTGGTATTGTGCTTTTGCTGATTAATCCCCCTATGAGTGAGATATTTTCAGAAATTTTCTTGAAGTGATTCTATCGAAATGATGCCTTCAGCAAATTTGTAGCTCTCACTTTTGCGAATAACTTTACTGAAGACTTCAAATATCTATTTTGAATACTTTAAAAGTTATGGCTTGTTGTTTGGGAACAGCTGTTACGGCATTTAATTAGCAAGGGACTGGAAGGGGAAGTATATTTTTCAATATTTAGAGCCATAGTACTCAAGGGAGAGCAAGGAGTTGAAGGGAGAAAGTTAACCCACCGGTTCCGACAGCATGAAGTAACAAGTTACTTTACGCTTGTCCGGACATGCCGTAGACTCAGGTGATTCGCATTTCTTATGCCAAAAGACCCTGACTCCTACGGTAGCAGACAAAAAGTTATGTCGCCGGTGAGCTCTAAGCTTGCATATATGATCCTTCCACGCTTTTCTAAACTTTCTCCCTTCAACTCCTTGCTCTCCCTTGAGTACTATGGTTCTAAATATTGAAAAATATACTTCCCCTTCCAGTCCCTTGCTAATTAAATGCCGTAACAACTGTTGACAAATTAACTCAATAGGTCGTTAACAAAAAATGGTTAACAAAAAAATGGTAAAAATATTGTTGTTTATGGATTACTCTTTGTCGCCTATTTATTGTTCAATATAGTAATAATCCATTGAAATAAGGCAAATATTATTTCGATTAAACGAATTTTATATTTCATTTTACTATCTACAACCGCTAGAAATAATCACCGAACACTTCCAAGTTGTCTGGAAGGAACTTGATAACTTATCAGTGCAAATTTGTGCGAACCGTCTGACTGCAATTTTCCTAACTTATAACCATCGGATCGATCTGAAACATATCGGAAAATGAAAGCGAAGTAAATAGCTCCAAGCAACGGCGTAACCAAGAGAAGGTTTTGGGGTTTAACACCATACAACTCCCTCCCCCCTCACCAAACAAAAAAAATGGATTGAAGTTGAAAATTTATTGATGCTGACTGATTTAATTCAATATTAGGGTAAACAGGTCTAATACGCCACCCTTAAGCAAAAATAGCTATATTTCACCATTCGACGCTATGATCTTCTCACTAACTACTCTAATTTATTGTTATATTAGTTAGAAATTAGCACCCGTTTCATTTTTTATTAAACACATCCTGATACTAGTACAATGAAACATTTTTCAAAGATGCCTAAATTCTAGTTTTTTCTTTCACCCCCGGTGAAAGTGTAATATGCCCCACAACAAGAGGACGGTATGCCCCACAGCAATCGGTGAGTATGCCCCACAACAATGGGTGGGGCGTTTTGGCCGGTGATGAGCTGTTGTGAATACATGAATAATTCTACACACACACATAGTTTTAAGCCAAGCTATAAACTAAGATAGTAACTATTACATTCTAGTAAGCTACTTGAAATAGTTCTATCGAATCCGACTATTTCTAATTGGTTGTAATGCTTTTGGAAAAAGTGGAAGCTTACATAAAAGTAGCTCTTTTAAAACATTTGTGTATATTGTTGTTTTGCAACATATTAAAAATACCAAACTAACTTAGTACGTTGATTTCATGAAACGATACCGTTATCAGTCATTCTTACTTTTTAGATAATTCAGGAATCCTGGGAATCGAAGAGGGGCATTTAGCCCCGGTGGGGCGTATTATACCCTTTTACCCTACAATAACAATTATCTGATCCGTACATTGATAACCTGTTGTTGTAAACATCATGAGGACTTTTGATAAATTGTCGGAATGGGGTCCTGATCTATTGGTCTTGATTTCACAGTTGTCTAATAGCATCAATATCAAATTCCTGCCTGAAAACATTCCAATAGAAAATTCCAGAGTTCTGTAATCAATCATAATCCTCAGATTTCTTTTCAAATTGACGAACCCTATAGGCCCAAACGCAATGGCGACGGAAGCGGAACGGCAACGGTACGCGGAATTGTCGCGGTTTGTACTAAATAAAATCTGCGACCATTGCCGCATATTCAAAACGCAATGAACATCAGCGGTTAGAGCGCGGTTAGCGCTTGACATTTCTTTGTTGACAAATTTGGGCCAAACCAAAGCGACTTTCCTTTTACAAAGCTCATTGCAGTGAATGTCTGCTTTACCAATCGTGGTCGGTCCACTCGTTTCCTTGATTAATACAGCAAAGATGTAGTAAATAATGGCACAACACTACCAAGAACTACAATGCGACAACCTTGTTCACGGATTCTAATACAAAAATTGGTTTAATCATTGCATGCTCGAATAATATAAACCTGGTTCAATCATGTGAAATATTTTTGTTAGACTGTCCTTGATGCTTTCACTGAAGGGGGAATAGATTAGATATTTGGTGATTGATTGCAATCGCTTCATCTGCTGCGGGGTCGCAATGTAGATTTGGATAAAAATACAAATTATGCAAATTAATGCATGACATCTATGTTTTTTAAAGAAAAACGGTTGTCAATTCTACCAAGTGGGTGCTATCGAAGGACATAGACATTCACATCACATTTTTCAAAATAGCTGGTCATACAACTTCTTTGCTGCGTTTGGGGAATCCGAACCTAAACTGATTAAAATAATGAAGAACGCCAATAAACAAACGAACCATGAAGAACGCCATCGATTCGAAAGCATCCAACGCACCGACTTCAGATCTTTTGACCAAACCTGTGACATTGAGAACATTAGAATCGCAGGTTTTATTATATTCAAAACTTTCTACCAATGACCAAACCATGAACCGGTATCTTTGATATACTGCTGATAAATGGTTTACGTATCGTATCCGGTAGCGGGTTTCTCCTTTTCAATCAATGTCAATTGGTTTATCCTGGCTAACGCTTGCTTTGTGCACTTGCTTGCAAAGTGGCTTAGGAAGTTGGTCTGTGCATCCAAATGGTTTTTCGCGTTCGTCAGAACGTAAACTGTGAACAAAACTAGAGTAACAAGAAACGTAGCTGTCTAGTAGATAAAATAACCACGGGTCCGTAGTGTACCCACCGACGTGCCAAAGAGAACAAATAATGCGCCAGTTGTCCTAATTGTTTAAATTAAAATACGTTGTTATACTAGTGGCATCTGTATAATGGTTCGTGTGGTAGACGACGATAAATCAACAGTACGATAAATCCAAAGTGTATTGACGTTGTACCAGATATGCTAGAACGAACAAACTATTTTTTATTCTTGTTAAACAATCGTTTCTTATCTTTCCCAGCTTTTTATTACCTTTTTATGCACTAATTCACAAAACTGTTCGTTAAAAGAACAAAAACTAACAGAGCTCTTTTCTAATGCGTACAGTTTCAACAGTGAATTTCGTTCATGTTTTTCATGCCGCCATCTTTGAATTTCATCGAATCTATTAGTACGGCACACGAAAATTGCTTACTTGGGTTCGATTCCCAAACCCGCACATATGATTGGAGATTTTTAGAAAAAAGCTTTTTCTACCCCACAAAAGACGAACGACCCTCAAGTTAAAACCTCTAAAATCGAACGAAACAAAAAAGCTGCTATTAAGTTCACTATCTGCCCAACCTAAATATCTGCAATACAATACGTTAGATTCCACTGAATATGGAATCCGGTGAATTTGAATTAAAACAGTCTGTTTACCGCGTTTTCGACTGCCGCTCTTTTTGAATTTTTTCAAAAAAAAACGCGGTTTTGTTCTTTTAGTACAACGCCGCGTTTACCGTTCTGCCATCATTGCGGACAACCGCATTGACTTGCATGTATTCAAAATTATAATTGACAGCCGCTTTCCGTTGCCGTTCCGCTTCCGTCGCCATTGCGTTTGGGCCTTATATATAAGACTCGGCCCTCCGGGCCTCGGAAAAAATCTTGAAAGTTAGAGCGAATTCTATACATTTCTTTTATAAGAAATGTAAAACTGTTTTGAAAAAGGTGGCAATATAGACACTGTTTTGAAAAAGGTGGTAAGACAAACACCGCCCGGTAAACACATTTTATGAAACTCTATTTTTTAAGGCCCTCGTCGGGCTTCTTTTTCTTCTTATCTGCAGAATTGAGGATATCAATAGGTTTGTTCCAGTACACGGAAGTCACTCCGGAGTAAACAGGAGCAAAAATTATTGCTCCTTTTTACTCCGGTTTGCTATCAGAAGAAGAAAAAAGAGAAGAAGAGAGTACAGGAACGATTTTCTCCGGAGTACTTCCAGTTTCTCCTGGTACTGGAACAGACCTAATATAATACGCATATACAGGGCCGCAGAGAGAAAAAGCGGGCCCGGGGGGTCCAACATACGGGCCCCACCAATATGTATTGCCTGAGTACAAAAAAAGTTAATGTTTGAAATCCATTGGAGTTCACTAATATTACGTACACTCAGTTTTTTACGCGGATTTTGAAATTTACGCGGTTTTCATTTACGTGGATTTTGAAATTTACGCGTAAATGAAACGCGGATTTTGAAATTTACACGGTTCTCATTTACGCGGTTTTTGAAATTTACGCGGCTTTCATTTACGCGGATTTTGTAATTTACGCAGTATCCATTAACGAGGTTCCCATTAACGCGGATTCTTACATTTACACGGCCTTCATTTACGCGGATTTTGAAATTTACGCGGTTTTCATTTACGCGGATTGTGAAATTTACGCGGTTTTCATTTACACGGCCTGTATCCTCCGCGTAAAAAACCTGAGTGTATAGTACACTGAAATTTTTTATTCATGTACCAGTTTTTTGCTCTAGTTGTTTGTAATGCCAATGAAAAAAAAACGTAGTTTTTTACACTTTGGGAGTTTTTTAATACCTCTTCGACAGTTTTGGTGACTTTAAAAAGCGCCATTTTTGTCAATAGGCAAACTAACTATTAAAAGAAAGTACAAAAGAGATAAAAACAACAAAATCAACCAAATAAACAAATGAATGTCAATTGTCAAAAAATGTTTATTAAAAAAACCAAAACGAAACCTATAAAAATTGATAAAAGAAAACAGGAAACTAGAAAAACATATTGCGAAGATTAAAGAAAGTAGGAATCAATGAAAATGAAAAAAAACTTCCGAAAACTTTAATATAAAAATGCATAAAACTGAAAAACTCGATAAATCAAGAATAATGAAATTTATTTAACATTAAAAACAAGACATATTAAAAGCAATAGAAAAAGTAAATAAAACGTTAAGAATGCATAAAATTAGAAGAGTGTATATAAAAGACAAGAATAAAATAACAATAGAGAAATTAAAAAAATGGACGAACTGGAAAATTTTGAAAACTGGAAAAATGGAATGATGAAAAGACGAAAAAGTAAAGAAAATTGGAGGTATCGAACAAAAACGGAGCAATCAGACAAAATGAAAAACAAAAAATAGTAGAAAAAAGTCAACTATAGAACTATAGAAACACAAAAAATGAAGAAATAACAATAACGAATCAAATCTTAAGAAAAAGGTATAAAAATAAATAAAATTATATTAATTAAACAATGGGAAAAAATAAAATTGCGAAAAACGGAAAGCCAAAAACTAGAACATAAGGAACAAAATAGGAGAAAGTAAAACATTACACTATAAGACAAATTGGAATGAATTTGAATAAGTGAAATTGCTTTTGGAAATGCAAAAAAATAGAAAGAGGGAAATAGAATAAAGCTATGATAAGAATAAATGTAGTAAATAGAGAAATTCTAAAAATTAAATGGAATGACAAAAGAAACAAATAAAAAAGGGTATTAAAATATGAAACAATAAGAAAAATAAAATAACGAAAGCAGAATTTTCTCGAAAAATTCCGAATAAAATGAAACAACAGAGAAAAAACTATAAATTAAAGTAAGTGATAGTGATAGCAATAGAAAAAAAATCAAAAGTAAGTAACGTAAAAAGATGGATAAAATAAAAGTATGGAAATAGATAAAAAAGGCAGAATCTCAAAATTGTAGAAATACAAATACAATCCACAACTTGAAAAATAGATCAATGAAATTTTAACAAAATAAAAAAAATCCAAGTAGGAAGAAAAAAAT
Organism: Topomyia yanbarensis; assembly: GCF_030247195.1. NCBI lineage: Eukaryota > Metazoa > Arthropoda > Insecta > Diptera > Culicidae > Topomyia > Topomyia yanbarensis. Next base: position 269,954,991 of record NC_080671.1, read on the forward strand.
GGGAAAAAATGAGACACATGGATCAAATTTAAATAAGGGTTGTGGTTGGATTTTACGCTATGCTTGTTTCGAAAACATTCATAATCCTATAAAAACATGAATATTTTTTTATTTGTGTTGGTGTGTTAGCACAACTTAAAATATTTTACAAGAATGTTGTAACCGATTTTTAGTAAATAGCTCAAAAATAAAAATAAAATCGTTACGTTCAAAATGAAAAGATTTTGTATGCGGATTTAACTTGCTACATTAGTTAGCTAATCGTGTTAACTAGTTTATTTAGTTTGGTAGCAGAGTTGACATATAAAATTCAAACAAAACTATTAGCACTATACTCGTCATGAAAGGGGCTTGTTGTGTACGCAATTTGCTGTTATAATGAAAATGTTGATAAAAAGCCGTATTTGAAAGAATTGTAAAACGTATTTATTTTTTTCTATCCCCAGCCTCTTTGCAAGGGAGAATTGGTAGTCGAAAATCGCCAAAAAAGCTACGTCATTTTAGTACGACCCCTTGCAAAAATGTTTCAGTATCATCGCGTATCTGAATATGATTTTTTATGGATTTTGTAACAATGAACGGTAAACCAAATATATTAAATTTTAAATTGAAATTTTTGGATTAATTTCAATTTCTTTTGAAATATCAAGAGTTTTTGATGACTCATTTGACCAATTGAGCTGTAGGGTTACAGCCTCTAGTGGTACTTTGACAAGCAGAGTTGTACTGAGCAGGAAATAGACTTCAAGTGACACGTGGGTTTACGTTGAAATCAATTAGAATTTCGAATTAAAGTGATCACTCGACAGAATTTTGGAGCACTTCCATTGCTTTTTATTGTATAAAACGCTTACAAACAAATAAATATGCACTGTTTTATTTCTTATGTAGCTCGCAACACTAGAGGAAAAATATCTTATTTTCTTCACATTCGCCGTAGAGTGTAATGTTTTGGCAAAACACTCCACCTTTCTGTGCCATTCACATTTTGTTGTATAATTTTGCATTTGTTAACAGTTTTGTTGATATAGTTGGGTGTAGTACTTCGTTTCCACGGATATTCACAAAGAATCTAAAAGCACCAGCTACTCTCGCTGTGAATAACCCGATAACCCGAGCGAGCTTTGCTCTGCTCCTCAGTAAACAAACACGGGGTGTGAAATCACACTTCAATTTTTTCTAGAATCTTTGTGAGGAACATTGATCCATTGAAGCGAAGGTTCAATGGAGTAAAGTAAACCCAAATGGCACTTTTAAAATAATATTTGTCAACGCCAAAAGGGGCCCTCCTTAACAACTAGGGCCTGCAACCCGAGGATGATGTTTATGAGGACTGGGTGCGGGACGGTTCCTGGTAAAGAAAAGGGCAACGCAAAATTGCAAAATAATCCAATGGATTCTTCCGGGCGAATTCGGATTTACCTGAACGAAGAGACGGAGTTCGCCGAAAAAACGGTGTGGCAACCCTAAGCAGGGTTTTTTCTTTCAATAATTACTTTCGATACTAATCCAGCGCTTTCAAAGATTGGAAATTCAATAAATCAAAAAAATCAAATTCTTATTGGGGAAATTTGAAGACATCCTCATGACTTCTAATCAAACCATTTTATGGTTTAACCTTAACAAGTCTGATCAGAATTTTGTTTCGAGTGTAATTTTAACCTTAAGGTCATTCGCTTCTTCATTCAGGTTAGGAGTTTTCCTATAAAAAATCTCTATTCCTGTGAGAAAGGATTAGATTCGAACCCAGGTGAGCTGCGTACATGACATTCAATGTACAAATTCCGCTATGCCCAATCGAGTCTGACCTTATTTCGATGCGATAATTAGGTTGGTATAAACATATTTGATATCAAATATGCAGTAGTTTACAACTTTCGGTATTTTAGTTACCTCATACACAAGATATTAAATTTTTAATTGCATTCTCTAAAAAATTTTGTCGAGAAAGTATTTGTCAAAATTTTAGTTTCTGTCAAGAATCCGGGCCCCCTTCAGAACTCCGGGCCCGGGGGGAAATACCCCGGTCCCCCCCCCCCTCTCGGCGGCCCTGCGCATATACTATACTCATATGAAAGTATGCGTGCACGCGAATGAAATGAATGATTTCTTCAACCCGCTTTTTCTCTCGCTTTTCCCATAAAACTACCCAAGCATAGTATACCAGTGGATTCGTAAGAATCCGAGGAAACTAATGGTAGCAAGTAAAACTTGATTTGAAAAACTTCATAACAGCGTTTTTCAATTTTTCCCGTCGTACGCATTAAATCGTCGCTTGTTCTGCGCAGTAGAAAAGCAAAGGGTTTGTGCTAAATTAGTACTACCCGAAAGCTTGGTGTAGGGGCTAATTATAAATCATGTCACACTTGTATTGAGGGAGGGACAATGAAAAATTTCAACATTTTGTGAAATATGGTGTAAAAAAGTAACCTGAAACATACCAAATTTATTTCTACCGAAGAAAAAACATGGGACATCTTATTCGTGACTTATTTACCAAGGAAATAAACATTAACCCTGAGAAGAGGGAGGGGGTAAATGAAATGAAAGTTTTGCGTTACATCATTGATAGTTGCCCTGTTTGTATTTTAGAACTCACAGATAAAGCTTCGTTTGTGGAGAAATCTACTTAAAAGCTTCGATTGCCGATTTCTTTCCAATTGATACTATAAATTTATAAAAAAAAATATTAAATTACTCATACTAGCGCCAAAATGTTGCACCCTCATAATAAATCATGATAAAAGAAAGATTTCGTTCTGAAAACTACGTACTATATTTCTTTTGAGCTTTATGACTTTATGCTATGAATATATGCTAGCAATCAGTTTGCTCAAATCAATCTAATGATTATTCACCTCTGGCACATGGGCGGATTTTTCCTAAAATCCTATAGCGTGTTGGGGATGATCCATAAATGACGTAGCATTTTTGGGGTGATTTTTAACACCCCCCTCCCCCATCGTAGCATTTCATCACAAACCTCTAAATACCCCCCTGGTAATTACGTAGCTTGACGGTAACTCTGCCACCCCCCCCCCCCTTTCTCCGTATTTTTTTTTAAATTCTATTCTATTCTCTTTAAAAAAGCTACGTAGCATGACATTACCCCCTACCCCTCCTGTCGTCACACATCATCACAAAATATAAAACTCCCCCCTCCCCCATATAATGCTACGTCATTTATGGATGATCCCTTGCCTGTTTTTCATGGGTATTTTTGCCCAAATTTTTGCACGGTTTTCAAAATACCACGTTTTTACATTTCTTATAAAAGAAATGTATAGAATTCGCTCAAACTTTCAAGATTTTTTCCGAGGCCCGGAGGGCCGAGTCTTATATACCAATCGAGTCAGCTCGACGATTTGGGATAATGTCTGTGTGTGTCTGTGTGTGTGTATGTAACGGACAAATTCTCATTCGTGTTTCTCAGCAATGGCTGAACCGATCTTATCCAAACCAATTTTAAATGAAAGAACTACAAAACAGTAAGAACGCTATCAATTTGTTTTTGATTCTGATGTTTAGTTTCCAAGATATGAATGCTTGAATGCGTAAAAATTGCGTTTTTTGCAGTTTTCATGAATTACCTGCCGAAATTGACAATATAGATTAACAATTTATACGTTTTTAGACAGCTTTAACGAATACCTTTCGAACAAGCTATAGCTTGTTGAAATCGGACTTTTATCAAAAGAGATATTTATAATTAAATGCGGACGAAAGATTTGTATCATTTCCCATTGCCAGAAATAGGACCAAAACCATGTAATCTATTATTAACGCCAAAACGGCTTATTTTAGGTCAATAGTATCTTCGGAGAATATAATGGAGGCAATATGATTTTTCTTTTGGTATTGTGCTTTTGCTGATTAATTCTCCTATGAGTGAGATATTTTCACAAATTTTCGTGGAAGTGATTCTATCGAAATGATGCCTTCAGCAAATTTGTAGCTCTCACTTTTGCGAATAACTTTACTGAAGATTTCAAATATCTATTTTGAATACTTTAAAAGTTATGGCTTGTTGTTTGTGGATTACTCTTTGTCGCCTAATAATTGCTCAATATAGTAATAATCCATTGAAATAAGCCAAACTGTCTGGAAGGAACTTGATAACTTATCAATGCAAAAATGTTCATTTGTGCGAACCTTTTGACTGCAATTTTTCTAACTTATGACCATCGGATCGATCTGAAACATATCGGAAAATGTAAAGCGAAATAAATAACTCCATGCAACAGCGTAGCCATAAGCAGGATTTGGGGTTTAACACCATACAAATCCCAACCCCCCCCCCCCCCCCAACACAAAAAAAAATTGAATTGAAGTTGAAAATTTATTGATGCAGACTGATTTAATTCAATATTACAATAGCAATTATCTGATCCGTAGAATGATAACCTGTTGTTGTAAACATCATGAGGACTTTTGATAAATTGTCGGAATGGGGTCCTGATCTATTGGTCTTGATTTCACAGTTGTCTAATAGCATCAATATCAAATTCCTGCCTGAAAACATTCCAATAGAAAATTCCAGAGTTCTGTAATCAATCATAATCCTCAGATTTCTTTTCAAATTGAGCTCGTTTTTGTAAAGATGTACTGTAATAAGGGTCTTTATTTAATAGAAAGCGAAGTTAAAATTGATTTAATGTCTATGAAACATAGAACTCACCAAAAAAATGCATAACTTTCAACATTTGCTAAAATGTTTTTGCCTTTCTCATTCACTCTAAAATTCGTCAATCTAATCCCGACCGGGAGGGCCGAGTGTCATATGCCAATCGACTGAGTTCGTCGAGATCGGAAAATGTCTGTGTGTGTAAGTATGTGTGTATGTGGAAAAAAATGTGACCTCTGTTAATCAGAGATGGCTGGACCGATTTGCACAAAGTTAGTCTCAAACGAAAGGTACAACCTTCCCATCGGCTGCTATTGAATTTTTTATTGATTGGTCTTCCGGTTCCGGAGTTACGAGTTGAAGAGTGCAATCACACAGCAAATTCCCATATAAACTGAAATGAAAAAAATTCAAAATCAAATTTGTATTTTTGATGCTAAATGACTTTAAAATGCATGAGACATTGAGATGTTTGACAAAAATTGACTTTTTTGGACTTTGGTACATTTTTGCCTTTCTCATATAGAAAGGTTATGCAATCACTCTAAAAATCGTCAATCATACCGGCCCGGAGGGAGTATGCAGTGAGGGGTTGCTACTTTAAAATTAAAACTAGTTTAAAATTTCTTAATAAGTTGAAAATTTTCGGCAGGACCTGGACCTCCCGGATCTTTCTCCATGATCCGCCGCTGGTTTCAAGCGATGTTTCAGTATCACATAGTATCTCAAGATCGTGGCTGTCGATCCATTGTATGTATGTGCAAATCGTACTGAACATGTAATATTCATTTCCACTATTGTATCGAACATAACCAGCCATGGAATCGTAGTTTGGACAAATGAGACAAGCACAATTGCACCACTAGGTGGATTAAAACAGGTTTTTATTTTGGGAATGCGTCGAGTTGAGACGAAAATGAAACATGATTAATAACGAGGATAACACTTTCCGAATGTAGAGAGAAATTTATGAAAAATGACGATTTCCATACGACTCTAGCAGGTTCTGATCGATTTTGATGAGCATTTGATTTTTGTTGTATGACCAATTATATGTATAGGTCAAATGTTTAAAAACAGTAATTTAAGGTCACGATAGCATCATTTTGAAACCGCCAATTTCGGAGGTTTAGTATTTTCGATGAGTTTTACAAACGTTAAGTATGTTAACGAGCAGCGAAAAGAATCCGGTTTGCCATCTTGTATGTCGTTTAATGGAGTTTTAGGCACTGACACTAAGGAAATTTGCCAACTGTTCTCCGACAAATTTTCAAGCGTTTTTTCCAACGAGCGCCTGCCACCACAACAAGTCGCTGCCGCCGCTAATTTAACTCCTTCTCTAGGACGAACCATCAACCGAATTTGTGTCGATAATGCTGCCATTCTTGCAGCAAATGCCAAACTGAAAGCATCTTGTTCCCCGGGCCCAGATGGTGTTCCCTCGATTTTTGTCAAAAAGTGCATCAGCGGGCTTCTTGAACCACTTCGGCGAGTCTTCGAGCTATCACTCACTACTGGTACATTCCCTTCCTGCTGGAAAGCAGCGCACATGTTTCCAGTTCATAAAAAAGGAAACAAATCGAACATTGACAATTATCGGGGAATTTCGTGCTTAAGTGCTGTATCAAAACTGTTCGAGTTGGTTGTGTTAGATCCTATTTTCTTTCACTGCAAACACTACATTGCAGATGACCAACATGGTTTCATGCCTAAACGATCGACAACGACAAACCTGCTCTCGTTCACAACATATGTAATGGATGGATTCGCTGACGGATTGCAAACCGATGCTATTTATATGGATCTATCTGCGGCCTTCGACAAAATCAACCATGATATCGCAATAGCGAAGTTGGACAAACTCGGCATTCATGGACAACTTCTGCGCTGGTTTCGTTCCTACCTCGATGGAAGGCAACTCCAAATCAGCATTAAGGACTGTCTATCTGCACCATTCTTCGCTACATCCGGCATACCACAAGGAAGCCATCTCGGTCCAGTAATATTCCTCCTCTACTTTAATGACGTCAATTTCACATTACAAGGACCCCGCCTTTCTTTCGCCGACGACATGAAAATTTTTCAACAAATACGGGATAAAACCGATGCCGAGCTTCTTCAGAGGGAACTGAACAGCTTTAGTACGTGGTGTGATCTAAACAGAATGGTTTTAAACCCGAGCAAATGCTCAATCGTTACGTTCACGCGGAAACGCCAACCGACTCAGTTTAACTACCATTTCTTCGGCTCGAGCATTCCAAGACACTCTCACATCAAAGATCTCGGAGTCATCACGGATTCGGCATTAACATTCAAACCACATACGTCATACATCGTGGATAAGGCATCACGACAGCTTGGGTTCATCTTCCGAATAGCGAAAAACTTCAGGGACGTATATTGTCTTAAATCGCTTTACTGCGCGTTGGTCCGCTCAACGTTAGAATATTGTTCAGCTGTTTGGAATCCGTACTACCACAACGGGATTGACAGAATCGAGGCTGTCCAACGCAGGTTCATACGCTTCGCCCTTCGTCATCTCCCATGGCGAAACAGATTTCAGCTGCCGAGCTATGAAAACCGTTGCCAGCTAATACACCTCGATAAACTCAGCATTCGGAGGGACTGCTCTCGAGCCCTGTTCGTCTCGGACTTACTCACTGCCAGAGTGGATTGCCCTACAATCCTCGGACGTCTGGATCTTCAAGCCCGCGTTAGAGCTCTACGCAATAACTCCCTTCTGCGAGTTCCGTTCAGGAGAACCAACTATGGTTGCCAGAGCGCTGTTACCGGACTCCAACGAATTTTTAACAGTGTGGCGACGGCCTTTGACTTCAACAGGATGCGGAATGCGATAAAAGTGAAAATGTTGTCATACTAAAATGTAATTAGTTTAAGCAACCACCATTGGGGCCAAGGGGCCTGTTGGTGAAGGTAATAAATAAAAACAACAATTCGTTAAACAGCGCATCATTTGATAAAATAATTTTGGCGGTATATCGTTCAAGAAGTATTTTTGGTGAATTTTCTCAGGTTAATATTCATGACTACAATAAAGTCTCAACAAATTCGCTAAAGACACGAACTCTGTTACTATTTTCTGAAAAATCGATTCTGCATAATTTTAAAACTTCAAAAATTACGGTTTCGGAATTATGCCGTTTGGACAGTATGATCGATTTTCACCAAACCCCCACCAAACCGAATTTCTGGCTACGCCGCTGACTTCAAGTAAGGGATCATCCATAAATGACGTAGCCTTATATGGGGGAGGGGGAGTATTGTATTTTGTGATGATGTGTGACGACAGAGGGTAGGGGGTCATGTCATGCTACGTAGCTTTCTTAAAGGGGAATAACTAACATCGTTTTTTATTATTTTTTTTTATTTTTACGGAACAAGGGGGAGAGAATTACCGTCAAGCTACGTAATTACCAGGGGAGGTATTTAGAGGCTTGTGACGAAATGCTACGATGGGGGAGGGGGGTGTTAAAAATAACTCAAAAAATGCTACGTCATTTATGGATCGTCCCTAAGTAGAAACAAAGTCGTCCTACACTCGTTCACAAGAAACTTCTGCGAATGCTGAATATCTATTATAATAAATTGAAACCCCGATTTGATCAGCCAAATATGAACATATGTTTGATGGGCTCTAGCAGACGAACAAGACTGAATTCGAGTAAATCCTTTCTTGACCATGTTTTCCTTATCATGAAGATGGAAATATGCAAAAATAAAAAGTTCATCATAATCAGAAATCGTTATCAGACTACATCAAGGGACGGGAATAATATTTTAACAGCTTCAGTTTATTATAAAGAAAAAAAATTGCCCGATTTAGTCAATGTCCCCATTTTGTCAGCCTAAAATACATTATGAGGTTGATAAAATGGGTCTTTATTGTATGTTTTCTTCACTGTGTTTCACATTAATAGGTATATTTCATTTCTGGGGATTTTTTATTGCATCGAACTACAACAATTTTTAGGTAGTTTTCAAGGGATTATTTTATAGACTTCTTCCAAAATTTGGCGAACCTATTCCATTCGTATACCAATTAATTGGTATACTTAAGGGTTTATATATTGCAGATAGAGAAAATACTGAAATTTTTAGCTTTTTTCCTACACAATATTACGAAAGCTAGATTTTTTCCTACGCAATTTTTCCTAATAAGTTTGTGAAAATTATAAACTATTTGAAATTTTTTAATAGTTTAATTTTTTATTCAACCGTGATTTTTTAATAAATAGTGACCATCGCTTCACAACGTAATCTATTTTTCATGACTTGCGGTGAGCACGATCTCTCGAATTGCTGAACTGAAAATTATGGAATAGAAATTAATTTTTAGTATTCTTTACAGATTTAACTCGCCGCGCAGATGGCTCTGAATTAGACCCGCTGGTGCCCTAAGACGATTTCGCTAGATTTTCAGAGCACTGTGCACCCAGTGCATTAACGCAAGTGACAGAAGGTTATCGAAAAGATTCGTGAAAATGAAAATTCCAGTAATGATGATGATTTTCACAAACGGTTCGTTTTCGAGAGGTTTTTATTTGTTCTTTGGCATTAGGATTAGCGATAATAATTCAAATCAAGGATACTACTGGGAAGTCACCTTTAGAAAAAGTCGATGTCGAAGTAAAATTTGGAACTATGCACGCATGCACTTCAGAGATAGCGTGATATCAGGAGCTGCGATTTCATTTCAACGCTTTTTTGTGAAAAGGGCGATACTTACAAATGTAAACATAAGGCTTTTTTCATACATGCGAATGAGGGCTTTTAAACGCAACAAAATAACCTAAAAAATTTGATTCTACGATATTGCTTTCTTAAACTACAGCAAAAAATACAACGGGCGAAACTGTATTTTTGTTTGTTTATTTAAAGTTTCGCCCTTCACGCTCCATGCAAACAAACCGGGCGATACTTTTTTTTGCTAGCAGTTTAGAAGCGAAACTGTTATTTTCGTATTTTTCTAGGATTATCAAGCTGATACCAGCTGTAAATAGTAATAATAAACGCTATTGAAAAAACACGGACAAAATCGGTGGTGCAGAACGGTAGTTATTGTAAAAAACCGTAAGAGCGATACTTCATACTACTCCTACCAATCGCCATTGGAGTTTTCGAACGAAAGGTGTTGCGTACCATCTATGGTGGAGTGCAGATGAAAGACGGAACGTGGCACAGGCGAATAAACCATGAGTTGTATCAGCTGCACATTCGTTGTATTGGTACGAACTTTCATGAGAAATAACGGATCAAAGACCAAAAATATCCACAAATAAGATCCAGGAAAAGAAGTTTCCCAATGTATCCACTCTCGATGGGGGGTGCAACTACAATGTGTCTTCTAACTTATCGTCGTCCATATCTGGATATACTGAGTAGTTTGAAACATTTTTTTCACAGTATTGGTCTGTATATGACTTATTTATCCATATTTCCTGCACGAGAATTCCGAACGAAACAATATGGTTGGTCCTCAACGAACATAGTTCAGGTCTCGTGGCCGTAGAGGACCACCGATCTAATCAGCGTCTTGTAGATAATCAACTTCGTGCGGCGGCGAATTTTGTTCGACCGAAGCGTCCTCCGGAGTCCAAAATAGGCACGATTTCCCACCAAGATTCGTCTCAGAATTTCTCTGCTGTTATCATTGTCGTCGGTTACCAGTGAGCCCAAATACATGAATTCGTCGACCATCTCGATTTCGTCACCGTCAATCCGAACTCGGGTGGGAGGTTCACATTGTCGTCTCTAGAACCTCTTCCTCTCATGTATTTCGTCTTCGAAACATTGATGGCAAGTCGAATCCTGCTGGCTTCAGCTTTTAGTCTTTGAGCATATGTTTCATTCAAAATTCAATAGAGATACGAATAGTTTAAATATCGCACGTGGAATGTCTCTTTTGGAAATTTACATGTCAAACTTTCATATTACCCAGTTAAGCCAAATATTTTTCTGATATAGCCATGAATTTCCTTAATTATAGTGTAGATAAAGGCTTTGAATACAATTGAATTAAATTTGAGTTGATGTAGCAGCAGCAGTGGCGTAGCCAGGGGGGGGGGGGTTTGGGGGTTAAACCCCCCCCCCAAACCAAAATTAATTGGATTGAAAAAAAAATTGATGCTGACGAATTTAATTTAATATTCCACAAAATATTTTTGGAAAAATATTCTCTGATCACTAAATTGAGAACTGTGTTTAAAGCGTCATGAGAACTTTTCGAAAATTGTGGGAAGGGGATCTTGTAACTTATCTCTTAGCCAAAATCCCATAGTTGTCAAATTACTTCAATGTAAAATAAAATAACTGTCTGAATTATTATGAGCTCATTTTTGGAAAGATGCTTCAAAATATGGATTAGAGACAATTTTTCGAATGGGAATCTAAATTTGAATAAGTTGATTGCATATAAAACATAAGCTTGTTTACCGAAAACTTACATACATTTCAACATTTGCTGAAAATGTATTTTTTTAGATTGTGTAGAGTTTAGACAACAATTCAATATGGTTAACAACAAGAATAACATTTCAGAAACTGATGTAATATTGTCTCTAGCAGGTCAGGATCGTTTTTATGAGCATTGGATTTTTTTAAGGTAACTGGATTTAAAACAAATAATTCCCAGATATTAAAAGGACTCAAAAACACAAAGAGTGATTCCATTTTCAGGAGCTAGCGACAATTCGGCGCTAGCTTAGTCCGCCCACCAAGTTAGTGTCGGATTCTGATGAGATGAAGTCGAAACGCAAGTTTCAGTTCCATCCATCCATAATTTAGTTATAGGTTTTGTGTTCTCAACTCGCAATGATTGTTTCAAACAATTTTATCCGTAGCGCAGAAAAAAATAGTTTTCACCTAAATTTTTCTTCACTAAGAAGAAATATAGCAGGCCCAGTCCATTTAAATCCCTATATGTTGAATTCATGTAGCCTTCATATTTTCAACAAAATTATTTGAAATGACATTATCAAAAACTTTGCTGAAGGCACCATGTCTCTTAATATTTTTGAAAAATTAATTCACCATAATTACCTCTATGAGAGTTAATCACTAAAATTTCTATATCAAAGCAGGCGCTGTTTTATGTTGATAACTTCCCGAAGTTGTCAAACCTTCACAGTCAAAGATTATTATATTAGGTGATCTTGAACGTGGAAAATTTTTTAGATCATTTATCCCACTTTAAAAGATCGCAATTTTTTACTTCATTGACATATTATACAAGAAAATAATCTATAGAGGTTTGAAAACTGTTCCATGTTGATCCTTCTTGTTTGTAGACTGGAATGACATCTGTTAGACTACTTATGTTTTTGAGTTTTCAATAATTTATCAAACTCATATTAAATTTTAGCATTTTTTTCAAAAAATTTACGATTTTCATCAAAACCCCCTCCAAACCAAATTTCTGGCTACGCCACTGAGCAGCAGACAAAAAATAGTTTTGTTTTCTCAAACCTTCGCAATTACAATTAATAAATATTTCAGATTGGCAGAAGATCTTATCACACAACTTAGAAATGGATACAGAAATAGCTAGATAGATGCGATAGAAAAGAAACAGAGAGAGAGAGAGAGAGATGGGGGCGTGTGAGGAATGGCAAATGTTGGTTAATGCAGTGACATTATTTTTATAGGTATATTATTATGATATATTGATTTCTTATATTCTTATCATAAATAATGTAAGTAGTAATTTTTGCGCCATAACCAGTATAACCTAAGTCTTGCAAAGGAGCTAAATTTTCGCTAGATTTTTGGTCTTCAAACATACTTACTACTTTACTTTCGGTGACGTAACGAGTATAATTATATGAGAAATCTTTTATCTCACTATTAGGTGAATTACTTGTTGATCTGTTTATTGATATACCATCCAACATTTACCCCATGATTGAACGCAATGCCTAATCCAAGGGATAAATACTAGAACTGTTTCTTTATCAACACATTATTTTGTCTTTGAAGTGAACTTATATATCGATTTTTACGAAATAGTTAATTTATTATAAATGTAATTCACAAAATGTTCTCAACATCGAATTCCTTGAATCACGTAGATGTGTTTTCATACCCCGATATTCAACATCGTTTTAGTTTTACCCCTAAAACACCAGTAAAGCAATACTCTCTATGGAAAAATCTCATTTTTAGATAGTGGAAATTCGCAAGCGAGGACTAAAAATACAAAATGTTTAATATCTCCGCCGCTCGTGTACGGATTTTGACAATCTATAGCTTGTTAGAAAGGTATTTTTACAAGCTTTCTATTTATGCGCAGACAATATTACATTGTTCGGAAATTATTTGAGAAAAACCTGCTGTTTTTGACAAAATCGTCCATATCTACATATAAAACAATATATCGTCGCTGTTGTGCTATCTTATGACAAACGCCATTTTGGGGTGAACTGAGTTAGATATGCCATGTTACTAAGTTTTAAAATCTCCATAAATTCGTGTTTTCAGAATTTTGAAATTCTGCTGGGTTACTGAGATATAGCGAAACATGATTATGACAAGCGCCAGTTTCTCGAGTGATCGAGTTGTGCTATCTTATGACAAAGAAATATCAGACAACATACCCAGTTTGTTGGCTTGCTATAAGCCAAAAAGCTTATAGCAAGCCAATAGATGTCTCTCATGACACAGGTAATTTCTATGCAGATAAACCATAACCATTAGCTAGGTTTTTGTCTCGGGAGCAAAACTTTTCCTACCATAGTTTTTTTTTCTGGGAATGGTTGGCTTATATTTTCAACATTATTGAACTAATTTTCTATTGAGATTTCCACTAGTTTTGGAAAGTATACCGAAATGTAGTGATGGATTATGCAAGAAGACTTTTTGTTTCGTCTAGTCGCCTATCAACACAAACATTGTTACATTACATTGTTTGTCTCTAAATTGTTAATGGAACCATCTTTTGGTTATTGTTTTTCCCGAATAAAGGAGGAAAACTGGGAAAATTTTGTGTTCCAATACTATCATTTTGTAACCTGATATTGCTGCTATCGCATGGAAAAGCATAATATCGCACATAGCTATCTATAGCGCATAATTTCACGAATCAGTTATGATTCATTTTTATATGAAGTCTTCTGTGCATATTTGTGACACATCATCCATACTTTATCATCAATACACACTTATGACACGTATGCGAGCGACTTTGGTTTACATTTTAAGCAAAAACTGTAAGTGTAGTCAACCGATCTTCACACAAATCGAGAGATTACTTCAGAAAAGATAGAAGCATCGAATGTTTTCTCCGAAAAGCTTGTAGCATTTATAAATTTTAAGATATTCAATCTCAAACTTTAAAAATCGTTTTTCTCGAAAAGTGCTAAATGGCGCTTGTCATAAGATAGCACAACAGCGACGATATCGAAAGTCAAAAATAATAGTGTCAAATGGCAACGTTAGGCCTTTCATTTGAAACTAGTTTCATTAAGATCGGCTCAGCCATAGCTGAGATAATTACATGACATTTTGTACATACATACATACACATACAAACATTGTCTCAATTTGTCGAGCTGAGTCGATTGGTATATGAGACTCGGCCCTCCGGGCCTCGAAAGAAGCTTTCAAAGTTTGAGCGAATCCTATACATTTCTTTTGTAAAAAATGTAAAATATCGCGAAGCATCATGTTCTAAATGTTCACAAACGATATAATATCGGAAGAGAGTGATAAGTTATAAGAAATGTCTCATCACACTGTTAGGTGGATTGAAAGCGTTTTTAACATAACGATTCCTTTCAAGTAATAGTTGATAGACCAAAAAGTCACAATCGTCTGAACTCTCGATCGAAGCAGATCGTTTTCTTGTGCTGTGCATAGAGTGGATCAATATAAATATATACATTGTGAAGGCCAGTCATTGTTTGCGGCAGGCTTTGTTCGCCGGTGCCTAGGTTGGTGAAGTGAATAGTTCAATAACCGGACAAGCCGCTATATAAGCTAAGTATCTTTTTTTCTCATTTCCCTTTCCCCCGATCTGTCGCTACTTCTTAGATCCCTTTCCCCAGAATATAAGTTTCATCTCTCGTTTACACCACGTGCTATCCTCGTGCCTAAATGGCCGAGGGCGAAGTAACATTGGATGGGAATGATATTCCCATGGATATACCGGATAAACCTGAAATTACTCCCTCCCCTGATTCCCCCAGTCCTCCTCGTATTAAAACATACCCACCCAGTTCAACTGGGCCCTGGGTGGTCTATTTCCGGCCCATTACGAAATCGCTTAATATTTTAGAGATCTCACGGGAGCTGACTGCTAACTACCCGGCCGTAGCTCAGATAACACGTGTTAGAGCTAATAAGATACGCATATTAGTGAATGACCTCGACCAGGCAAACCAGATTGCTCGCAGCGAGCGCTTTACAAAGCAATTTAAGGTGTATATACCTTGTTTGGCAGTGGAGATCGACGGGGTCGTTGCCGAACCGGGTTTGAAGTGCGAAGACGTGTTGAAGTATGGAGTTGGTTGCTTTAAGGACCCCTCACTTGAACATGTGAAGATTCTGGAATGCAAGCAATTGTATTCAGCAAAAACTGAGAATAATAAGACAACTTATTCATTGTCAGACTCGATTCGGGTGACTTTCTCCGGGTCTTCCCTCCCCAACTATGTCCTCCTGGATAAGGTTCGTCTACCGGTTCGCCTGTTTGTACCGCGGGTCATGAACTGCAGCAATTGCAAGCAGCTGGGCCACACAGCCACCTATTGTGGCAATAAGAAAAGGTGCGGCAAATGCGAGGGAGAACATGAGGATGACGCTTGCAGTGGAGAAACTGAGAAGTGTATTTACTGCGGGGGCCTTCCGCATGATCTTAAATCATGCCCCGCGTACAAACAGCGCGGGGATAAAATTAAGCGCTCCCTTAAGGAACGCTCGAAGCGCTCTTATGCAGAAATTCTTAAGAATGCTTCGCCATCTGTCCCTTCCGAAAATTCCTTTGCTCTTTTGGCTGGCGTTGAGCAAGAATCTGACGACAAACAAGAGGGAACATCTTTGGTTAACCCAGGGGAGTCCAGGAAGAGGAAAAATCAAGCTTCCCCTAGATTGCCTCGTAAGGGTGCCAAGGTGTCGTCCACTCAGAGTGCGCCAACTACAATCAATAAATCCAACGGAAGTGATGCACTAAAGCCGAAGCAATTTGCTCCAGGACTTGGAAATTTTAATTCTAACAAGGAGTATCCACCACTTCCAGGGACATCCAAAACCCCAAGTGTCCCCTTTTTTCAAACAGATACTCAGTCCAGTAGCGGACTAATGAAATTTTCTGACATAGTGGACTTAATTTTCACAGCTTTCAATGTTACTGATCCTCTTAAAAGCATTCTGATACGTTTTCTCCCTATAGTGCAAACATTTTTGAAGCAGTTGACTACTAAATGGCCCCTCCTTGCAGCGATCGTATCCTTCGATGGCTAAGTCATCGAACGAGGTCACCGATTCGATCACTGTTCTACAGTGGAACAGCAGAAGTATCCTCCCGAAAATCGATTCCTTTAAATTTTTACTAAATAGTTTAAAATGTGATGCTTTCGCATTATGTGAAACTTGGTTAACTTCCGATATAAATCTCAACTTCCACGACTTTGATATAATTCGTCTGGATCGAGAAAACCCCTATGGAGGAGTACTTTTGGGGATCAAAAAGTGCTATTCTTTCAACCGAATTAATCTCCCTTCGACACCAGGCATTGAAATTGTCGCTTGTCAAGTTCTAATCAAAGGTAAAGACCTTTGCATTGCTTCCATCTACATTCCTCCTAGAGCCTCGGTAGGGCACCGAACGCTTTGTAATATCACGGAATCCTTACCGGCACCGCGGCTAGTTCTGGGAGACTTTAACTCGCACGGTACGGTATGGGGCTGTCTTCATGATGATAATAGATCAACATTAATCCAAGATCTTTGCGACAATTTCAACATGACCATCTTAAACACGAGAGAAATGACGCGGATTCCTACACCACCAGCACGCGCAAGCGCGTTGGATTTATCGCTATGCTCGACATCGCTACAGTTAGATTGCAGGTGGAAGGTGATCCCTGATCCCCACGGTAGCGATCATTTGCCTATCGTGATTTCAATTGCTAACGGTTCAAGACCATCGGAAACAATCAATGTCTCGTATGACCTCACACGGAACATTGATTGGAAGAGTTACGCGACCGCGATATCCGTTAAAATCGAATCCACTCAAGAACTTCCTCCGGAGGAAGAGTACAGGTTTTTGGCTGGCTTGATTCTCGACAGTGCGAATCAAGCTCAGACTAAACCAGTACCCAGCGCGAATACCCATGGACGGTCTCCCACCCTGTGGTGGGATAAAGAGTGCTCAGAGCTGTACGCGGAAAAGTCCACTGCATATAAGGCCTTCCGGGAAGACGGGTTACCCGCTAGCTATCTACAGTACGCGTCGTTAGAAAGGCGAATGAAGAGTCTAATGAAAGCCAAAAAACGCAGTTATTGGCGCCGGTTCGTCGACGGGTTAACGAGAGAAACAGCGATGAGCACTCTTTGGGGTACGGCTCGACGTATGCGTAACCGAAACAGTACCAACGAGAACGTGGAATATTCAAACCGTTGGATATTCGCTTTCGCCAAGAAGATCTGTCCGGACTCTGTCCCGGTACAGAAAACGTGCCGCGCCGCGTCTCCTCACGATACCGCGAACGAAACACCGTTTTCGATGGTGGAGTTCTCACTTGCTCTCTTATCATGCAACAATAACGCCCCAGGGTTAGACAGAATCAAATTCAACTTGCTGAAGAATCTGCCTGACACTGCAAAAAGGCGCTTGTTGAATTTATTTAACAAGTTTCTTGAGGGTAACATTGTCCCTCATGACTGGAGGCAAGTGAAGGTCATCGCCATCCAAAAACCAGGAAAACCAGCCTCCGACCACAACTCGTATCGGCCGATTGCAATGCTGTCCTGTATTCGGAAGTTGTTCGAGAAAATGATCTTGTTTCGCCTCGACAATTGGGTTGAAGCAAATGGCTTACTGTCAGATACACAATTTGGCTTCCGCAAAGGCAAAGGGACGAACGATTGCCTTGCGTTGCTTTCTACAGAAATCCAAATGGCCTATGCTAACAAAGAGCAGATGGCATCAGTCTTCTTGGATATTAAGGGGGCTTTTGACTCAGTTTCTATCAACATTCTGTCAGAGAAGCTGCACCAGCATGGTCTTTCACCAATTTTAAATAACTTTTTGCTAAACCTGTTGTCTGAAAAGCACATGCACTTTTCGCATGGCGATTTAACAACATCGCGATTTAGCTACATGGGTCTTCCCCAGGGCTCATGTCTAAGTCCCCTGCTCTACAATTTTTACGTGAATGACATTGACGATTGTCTTGCCAATTCATGCACGCTAAGGCAACTTGCAGACGACGGCGTGGTCTCTGTTACAGGGCCCAAAGCTGCCGACTTGCAAGGACCATTACAAAATACCTTGGACAATTTGTCTGCTTGGGCTCTTCAGCTGGATATTGAGTTCTCTACGGAGAAAACTGAGTTGGTTGTTTTTTCTAGGAAGCGTGAGCCGGCGCAACTCCAGCTTTTATTAATGGGTGCAACGATCAACCAGGTTTTCACATTTAAATATCTCGGGGTCTGGTTCGACTCTAAAGGTACCTGGGGATGTCACATTAGGTATCTGAAACAGAAATGACAACAAAGGATCAATTTTCTCCGAACAATAACTGGAACATGGTGGGGTGCTCACCCAGGACACCTGATCAGGTTGTACCAAACAACGATATTGTCGGTGATGGAGTACGGGTGTTTCTGTTTCCGCTCCGCTGCGAACATACACTTCATCAAACTGGAGAGAATCCAGTATCGTTGCTTGCGCATTGCCTTGGGTTGCATGCATTCGACCCATACGATGAGTCTCGAAGTGCTGGCGGGCATTCTTCCGCTAAAAAATCGATTTTGGGAACTCTCATATCGATTGCTCATCCGATGCGACATTCTGAACCCGTTGGTGATTGAAAACTTCGAGAGGCTCGTCGAGCTTAATTCTCAAACCCGTTTTATGTCCTTGTACTTCGACTACATGGCACACAGCATTAATCCTTCTACGTATACTCCCAACCGTGTTCGTTTCCTAGATACTTCTGATTCTACTGTATTCTTCGACACATCCATGAAGGAAGAGATTCGTGGAATCCCGGACCATATACGCCCGCAAGTGATCCCCAATATATTTTATAATAAATTCCGAGAAGTCGACTGTGACAAAATGTTCTACACTGACGGATCAAATCTCGATGGGTCCACTGGCTTCGGTATCTTCAACAATACTATCACTGCTTCATTCAAGCTCAATGATCCCGCTTCAGTTTACGTCGCAGAGTTAGCTGCAATTCAGTACACCCTTGGGATCATCGACACTCTGCCCACAGATCACTACTTCATCATTTCGGACAGCCTCAGCTCCATCGAGGCTCTTCGTGCGATGAAGCCCAAAAAGCAATTCCCATATTTCCTGGGGAAGATACGGGAGTCCTTGTGTACGTTATCTGAAAAATCTTATCAAATTACCTTTGTTTGGGTCCCCTCTCATTGCTCTATTCCGGGCAATGAAAAGGCCGACTCATTAGCAAAGGTGGGCGCATTAAATGGTGACGTATATGAAAGACCAATCTGCTTCAACGAATTTTTTAGTATTTGTCGTCAGAGGACACTCAGCAGTTGGCAAACCTCGTGGAGCAATGGTGAACTTGGACGATGGCTACATTCCATTATCCCAAAGGTATCAACGAAGCCTTGGTTCAGGGGGATGGATGTGAGTCGGGATTTTATTCGTGTAATGTCCTGACTTATGTCCAACCACTACACCTTGGATGCGCATTTGCGGCGTATTGGGCTTGCGGAGAGTAGTCTGTGCGCTTGTGACGAGGGCTATCACGACATCGAGCACGTTGTCTGGGTATGCGCCGGGTATTTGGACGCCAGGTCTCAGTTAAAGGATTCCCTTCGGGCCCGAGGTAGACCACCCAATGTTCCAGTCCGAGATATGCTGGCAAATCGTGATTTCCCCTATATGTCCCTTATTTATACTTTCATAAAAACGATAAATATCCCAATTTAGCCCCTCTCTTTTTATTTCTCGTTTTAGAAGTTTTCTCCTGCCTTTTGGGACCGATCAGCTCCAGACTGCAACTATGTAACCGCCGTCGCACTTACCACTACGGAAACTGAAGCGAGAGCGACTCGAGGTCCGATGACTTTTGAAGGATTCCCCGCGGGTCCGAAGAATACCATCCGCCAATCCGACCTACTAGACTGAGGCGCTAATTTGTCTCGCTGATCTCCCGTTTGCCCGAAAGTTGCAAGTTTTGCTCTTCTCTCCCGGTCACCATCTACGCTTTCTCTCCCCTGTTCTTGATACAACTGCTTCTACAGCCCCCTCTGAATATCTTGACCAAGCATAAGTCTCCGCTAAAAAAGTTCAAATTTGTATTCTGTATTCCTAGTTTTAAGATAGTTGTAATTTTACCTCTTTGTTAAAACTATTGTCCCCCATCTTGTAAATAGAATTGTATCCCTAGTTTTAAAACACCGGTGAATTTTCTCATAAACATTTGTTCCCCCTTTTGTGTACCAAACTATATTGTTAGTTTTAAGATAACTGTAAATATTTCCTAAAAAACTATTACTATTGAATTCCTTGTTTTAAAATTTTTCATAAAAAAAAAATCTTTTGCTCCCTCTCTTGTATATAGAATCTTATTTCTAGTCTTAAGATAGCTGTAAAATTTTTCTTTTAAAAAAAAAATATTTCACCATTGTAACCTCCTAGTTTTAAAATATCCAAAATGTAAAAACAAAAGAATTTGGCACCGCCAAGCTAACGCATTTGTGCCTATCAAATAAACGAAATGAATAAAAAAAAAAGACCAAAAAGTATTGAATCCATGAATATGAGGTTTGGTTTTTTGAACTATGCGAAATATGGTTATATTCAAAATCGTAAAAAAATTTCCAAATTTTGGTACGTAACTTGAACAGTTATTTCAACGGATATCTAAGTGAAATCCCAACGTTTAAAGCTGAAGAACTACTTCTACTAACACAAAGCGTCTATCTAGGTCGAGACTTGACATAACAGACTAGCTATTGGAACCAGTGATTTTCCTATTTCTTACCTCCTGATCAGGGTATATATTATTACCATCTTATTATCATATTATATAGACAAAATGTTAACGAAACTGATTTTTACCGCAAGTAATGCACTGGTACTATGAGCCAGTATGTCCAGTTAGACACCGACCAGTAAGTATGGACACCGACCAAGAAAGATCTTTGAAATTAGTAAGATTAGTTATACGGTAGAATAGTATTTTGATCTAAATATTTTCATACTAGAGGGATTCCATGAGAAACCGGCCGACCGCAAAATATGACCATCGTCGATTCGAACGAAACTTTACAGGTGTGTTCGCTGTATGAATCTCCATGATATTCTCTGGCAATTGGAATATTTTGATACAAGAGTAATTTTTCAAAAGGGCGTAAACGTTTCTACGTGCATGAATTTCAAAATTTTTTTGTTCGATTACTGTATTTTATACAGCAAAACTATCTGAGAACAAGTTACAGGGAATGAATACTTCTGTCCGAAAAAATATACACTGAAAAAAATGTTGTGCCATTTTTCAAAAAAAAACAAAAATTTATGATAAAAATTTAAATTGCGAAAAAACCCATTTTTTAATGTTTTATATTTTGTTACCAAAAACCTAAAGAGAAAAGAAACATTTTAATTGTGATTGCATGATGGAGAAAAAATCGGTAAAAAAGTTTTTCTAACAATAGCTTCGCACATGTTTTTTAATTTCATACTAATTGACATATAAAATTGTAATTTTATTACAGAATATAATTCTAAGCACCCTTTAAAATCGCCACTAAAAAGTTACTTTTACGTCTTTAAAATGAGAAACATTAAATTTTTGACATTTTATGATGGGGTAACGCGAATAACTTTTAAAAAGAGCATAATTACACGAATTAATTATTTTTGAAGTAGCAAAATTTCAAATATCTCGAAATCTATCGCATTTTGGAAGATTTTTACTAAATGCATTTTGATTTTATATGGTGCTTAGAATTATATTCTGTAATAAAATTACAATTTTATATGTCAATTAGTATGAAATTTAAAAACATGTACGAAGTTTTTGTTAGGAAAAAAATTTTCCCGATTTTTTCTCCATCATGCAATCACATTCAAAATGTTTCTTTTCTCTTTAGGTTTTTGGTGACAAAATATAAAAAATTAAAAAAATGGGTTTTTTCGCAATTTAAATTTTTATCATATTTTTTTGTTTTTTTGAAAAATGACACATTTTTTTCAGTGTATATTTTTTCAGACAGAAGTATTCATTCCCTGTAACTCGTTCTCAGATAGTTTTGCTGTATAAAATACAGTAATCGAACAAAAAAAAATTGAAATTCATGCACGTAGAAACGTTTACGCCCTTTTGAAAAGTTGCTCTTGAGTCAAAATAATCTTATTACCTGTGGAAAATATTTAGTCTTGCATGACGGTGAAACGTGTAAAGTTTCATTGGAATCTAAGATGGTCGGTCACGATTTTAAAGATTTTCCGACGGATCTTCGTGGAATTCCTCACTACATAGAACAAGTTGTGTGTCATGAACAGTCCATTACAACTTTATCGTTGAGTTTCAATAATTCACTATCAAAAACAATACCTTGGTACTAACATTATTTTACCGTGCGACCCTACTTATCACTTAGAGTTCCTTCTGGCTGGGGCTCGAGCATACGCCTAGTGACTTCTAAGGTCATCTAAGGCTTTAGCCATTGAACTGCCAGACTAGGGCATTTACAATTACGTACATGTTGTGTTGGGGTTTTTAAAACACAAACAAGCATTCAATTAAATTGAATTTGTTAGTTTATTGTCCAAAAACATTTAAAAAGTTAGTTGGGAAACTTCACATCCCAAACGATCTAGTGTCATATACCATTCAAATAGTACAAAATTTCTTCTCGGTTGTGGTCCATTAGGAGGTAGATAAGAGTCTATTATCTCTCTCTGGACTAAATCAGCCTGGATACCGTGTCACTGGAGTCCTGCTCTCACGTCGTGGAAGGCAGCAGAAATAGGAGTCCCAAGTTAACCTCTAGCTGAAAACCAAAAGGCTGGAAAGACTAAAATAAGTCAGTAAACGGAGAATAATTGGCCTTTCCATCGCTGTGTCAACCGAAGCTCTAACATAATGGATGATTGTATGATTTTGTTGGCTATTTTCGGCAAATTTGAGACTAAGAGAAACGAAAGCAATGAAATTGAAAGACGGATAGGTATTCTAGAGTTAATCAGTACGGAAAATTAGGACTAAACAGGCTCATATGGACATGATCGAAAGGAAATGTGCAGAATCTTTTGCCTTTTGCTAAGTAGGAGTTTATCGTTATAATCATATTAAAACGCCGGCGTCGGAGGTAAAGCATGATGATGAGTTATGGTCTTTCAATGACCATGCCGTAGACTTGGGTACAACGCCCAACTCCTACTTAGCAGAAAGCAAAGAATTCTTCACATTTCCTTTCGATCATGTCCATGCTTTCGTTTCTCTTAGCCTTAAATTTGCCGAAAATAGCCAACAATATCGATACAGTAGAACCTTGCAGCAATTAAAATATAGTCACATAATGGGTGATTGTTCCTTCGCAAAGGGTGTGGTTTAAAAAGTAGCCATGCCCCTAATTAACACAAATAGGAGAGCATTATCCAACGTTTTCGATAGCTTCTAGTTGTTGTGGACTGTATTGTCATGAAGGATGCTATTATGTTGAAAACTTAGCAAACCCCGATTTCATTGCATTTAAAAAAAATTGCATTACCACTCCTTGTGAAATACCTAGTGCATTCATTTTTGCGTATAGTGCACAGGTCTTATATTTGAGATAACAACTTACGATATTTTTGCTGTCAATCTGGTTATTGACAGCATAGACAAGAAATACGTCTATTGTTCGGTAAATTTGCTACATACTACATCGCGTTTTGATGATTTTAAAAAGGTTGTGTCATATTGTGGTAGAAATTGTTTTGTACTCATAACGGGCAGTGCTACAAATGCTCATAATAACATTTAAGACAGCTCTAACAGTATTACTCATCAATTGACTAACGAGTTAATGCCAAACGAGCGCAAATATTCATTATATCATAAAACCTCAGCACTTGGAAACACATTATTTTTTGCGATAAATGAGTCTTATTTGATTAGTTAGACTTTTCATCAGATGTCGCAGTGTGTCGTAGTCCCGTGTCTACAGGAACCTTGGTGAGGAAGACTTGGTGAGCCATAAAACGTATTTTCGTATTTTTGATTTTTGACTTGGATAAAGGCGTCGAATTACATATTTTTTGTCATGATAGCGGCATACGAAGGAAGCTGACCCTCTTTGATTTATGCGTGTGTCTCAAAGCCTACTTTTATAGATTGTGAAACTATAACAAACCAGCATTTGAGTTCATTTTAGCAAGTTTCAATTTCTGTCTATGATTAGCACTCTCCATGCATGTCAGAAAACTTGTTTCCGTAATTCGAAATTTCATTTTCCAAATCGTGCATCAGATATATTTTGCCAAGAAGGCGTACCCCTCGTTTACCATCCGGCTGAAGCCTCCTATTGAAACTAATACCTTTGCTTGGTTGAACTCTCAATGTGGGAAATGTGGCCGAAAAGATGATAATCTGCGGAATGTACCAAAACATCAACCAATCGAAGCATTTTGGGAAGCTGCTTCAGCAGCACAATTAAAATCAAGGATATGCAGAGTAGATCTCATTGTCACCTAGACCATGATGGGAGCAGTAAAGGAAGTGTAGGTACACTTGAGAAAGATAGACCATAAGCTGTCCTACTTTTTTTTTAAATAACTACTAGATATAAAACTTATTTGTTATAAAGAAAACCTACCCTGGGTTTTAGTTTAGCCCAGCTCGTCGCTGTTGTGGTATCTTATGACAAGCGCCATTTAGCACTTTCCGAGAAAAATGATTTTTAAAGTTTGAGATTGAATATCTTAAAATTTATAAATGCTACAAGCTTTTCGGAGAAAACATTCGATGCTTCTATCTTTTCTGAAGTAATCTCTCGATTTGTGTGAAGATCGGTTGACTACACTTACAGTTTTTGCTTAAAATGTAAACCAAAGTCGCTCGCATACGTGTCATAAGTGTGTATTGATGATAAAATATGGATGACGTGTCACAAATATGCACAGAAGATTTCATATAAAAATGAATCATAACTGATTCGTGAAATTATGCGCTATAGATAGCTATGTGCGATATTATGCTTTTCCATGCGATAGCAGCAATATCAGGTTACAAAATGATAGTATTGGAACACAAAATTTTCCCAGTTTTCCTCCTTTATTCGGGAAAAACAATAAACAAAAGATGGTTCCATTAACAATTTAGAGACAATATATATCAAACAATGTTTGTGTTGATAGGCGACTAGACGAAACAAAAAGTCTTCTTGCATAATCCATCACTACATTTCGGTATACTTTCCAAAACTAGTGGGAATCTCAATAGAAAATTAGTTCAATAATGTTGAAAATATAAGCCAACCATTCCCAGAAAAAAAAACTATGGTAGGAAAAGTTTTGCTCCCGAGACAAAAACCTAGCTAATGGTTATGGTTTATCTGCATAGAAATTACCTATGTCATGAGAGACATCTATTGGCTTGCTATAAGCTTTTTGGCTTATAGCAAGCCAACAAACTGGGTATGTTGTCTGATATTTCTTTGTCATAAGATAGCACAACTCGATCACTCGAGAAACTGGCACTTGTCATAATCATGTTTCGCTATATCTCAGTAACCCAGCAGAATTTCAAAATTCTGAAAACGCGACTTTATGGAGATTTTAAAACTTAGGAACATGGCATATCTAACTCAGTTCACCCCAAAATGGCGTTTGTCATAAGATAGCACAACAGCGACGAGCTACTTCTGACTCACCTGTTATTTTGTCAAAAATTCGAAGTTGTATTCTTGCAATCTCATGCAAAATCAAAGCAAAATCGCAGACCAAAAATGCCTTGTCGAACAATACTTGAGATGAGTACAGGTATAGTGATGATTGGAACACTTTGCTGTTGCATTGACGTTCTCTTCAGAGATATTGAGATACTGTCTGAGATATACTGTGAGTCAAGCCGTCAACTGCGAAAATAATGCAATCCCAATGTAAAATCGAAAGCGGTTTTTCAAAATCTTGCTTGTGAAATTATTGAAAAAAAAATCTCTTTTCGAATTGCCACGCGATGGAAGAAACAATCGTATGTCCGTGATCAGTAGAAAATAAGCTAAAAAAAAACACAAATTCTAACCTAAAGGCCGAACCATTGGAACTGGTTACTGATGTATGGGGCTCCGCCTGGTCATCATGGTCTGCTGGTGCAGGAAGAAGAGTGCCGTTTGTATCAAGGACAGGGAGGATTTTAAACAAATATTGCTCTAATGACGAAATAACCGGTCAATATGCTATAACTAATTTGAAAAGCCGATTTTATCCACCTAGCAATGAGATGCGACATTTCTTACACATATCACTATTGGATTAGTTTGCAGAACTCATGAGAAGTAGGCACCCAACTAGAGGTTGGATGAAAACAGTTTCTAGTCTTGCACGAATAAAATCTCGAATAAACTGAATAAATTATAGAAAATCAACAAAACGAACGAAATAGAAAGTAAAGCAAAAGATGAAATAATAGGTTTTTAAATTCATAAAATGAGTAGAAAAATTAATGTAAATCAAAATTATAAAATACACGAATCAAATTAGATGTTAATTAAATAAAAATTAAGATTATATTTAGAAATAGTTATAAGATAAATAGAATTACTGAACATGAAATGCATGAAATTAAAGATATGAATAAAATGATTTGAAATGAATCAAATGATTTGATTGAATCTGATTGAATTTGATCAAATGATGAATCAAATGAATCAAATGATTCAAATGAATCAAATGAATCAAATGAATCAAATTGATTTAATTCATCTAGTGAATACAATGAATCAAATGGATCAAATGAATAAAATGAATGGATGAACAAAATAAATAAAGTAAAAAATAAATGAAATGCATAAATAAAACAAACGAATCAAATAAACAAAATGAACTTAAGTGATAAAATGAATAAAAAGAAGAAAATGAGCAGAATAAAATGCATTGATTAAAATGAAAAATTAAGCGATGGTAAAAGGTTATAAAATATTATTCTTTAAATTTAATTGTATCAAATAAACTATTTGGATGAAATGATTAAAACTGAAATAGTAGTCAGATTATTAAAGTGAAGAAACTGAACAAAATGAATAAACTGGGAAAAATAAATAGAATGCGTGCAATGAAAACAATGAATAAAATAAGTTAAATGAATAATACGAGTAAAATATACAAAAAAAACTAAACTGATCAGAGTGAATCCAAAGAATGAAACGAATAAAATAAGTAAAATGACGCAGATGAACAAAACGAAGAAAAATATGCTGAATGGAATAAGTAATTAAATTGAAATTATCATATATTTAAACTTAAAAAACATTTTTGAATAAATAAAATGAATAAACCGGATTGTACGAATTTGAGAACCATTGCATCAGAAAGTTTTGAAATGTTTTTGAAAAACCCATCTTCTGAGAAAAGTCAAATAAATATACAATGGACTTTCTAGGGCTTCCGTTCCTTTTTGGTTTTATTCTTTTCGTTTTCATGCTTCTTTACTTGACGGCGTCGTTTTAAGATTATCTGGTTTATCTACTTTATTGTTGGACCTTAATTAGTTGTCAGGAACCTGGAACGTTCAATTTGCTTTGGAATTCGAAGTTTACTTTTTGGTCACATATTCTCGAAAAAAGATTTATGTGCAGAACAGAATTTACTGGTACAGTATATTAACACGCAATTGAATATAGTAAAGTGAGACAAGGTCACAGGCGCTTTCAAGCCCCTTGAACAGAGAACGACAGAGGGAGAATGCGATTCGTGAATGAGACAGGTAGATATTTCAAAGTTTTCATTTGCATTGAAGTTAATAGTGTAAAATGTCTAGGGTATGTCGATAGCGTAAAAGCCATGCATTCAGTTGATTGCAATGCAGTCTCTTTCCATTCATCCTTATAGCTTGCATATTGTTTCGTTCGGAATTCTCGTGCAGGAAATATGGATAAATAAGTCCTATACAAACCAATACTGTGAAAAAGAAATGTTTCAAACTACTCAGTATATGCAGATATGGACGACGATAAGTTAGAAGACACATTGTAGTTGCATTCCCCATCAAGAGTGGGTACTTTGGGAAACTGATTTTTCTGGATCTAATTTGTGGATATTTTTGGTCTTTGATCCGTTATTTTTCATGAAAGTTCGTACCAATACAACGAATGTGCATTTTCATAATATCATTACAAAAAAGTTGTTCTTAGTTTTCACATGACATATTTGGGCATATACTTACCTTACCAGGCTAGGGCCTTTTTTCTCTTACTGTATGCAGAAGCCGTCCCCACTCCATTCGGTTCATTGCTGCTTGTCGCTAGCCTCGCAGTCGATCCACCGTGCTCTCTGTGCGCCCCGTCTTCTTGTTCCTGTAGGGTCGCCCTCAAGAACCATCTTCACCGGGTCGTCGTCTGACATTCTCACGACGTGTATAGTCCACCGCAAACGTCCTATTTTTGCGGTATGTGCGATGGATGGTTCTTCCACCATCTGATACAACTCATGGTTCATTCGCCTGCGCCACGTTCCTGTTCCATCAGCACGCCACCATAGGTGGTACGCAACACCTTTCGTTCGAAAACTCCAAGGGTGCGTTGGTCCTCCACGAACATAGTCCAGGTCTCGTGGCCGTAGAGGACCACCGATCTAATCAGCGTCTTGTAGATAATCAACTTCGTGCGGCGGCGAGCGTACTCCGGAGTCCAAAGTAGGCACGATTTCCCACCAAGATCCGACTCAGAATTTCTCTGCTGTTATCATTGTCGTCGGTTACCAGTGAGCCCAAATACATGAATTCGTCGACCATCTCGATTTCGTCACCGTCAATCCGAACTCGGGTGGGAGGTTCACATTGTCGTCTCTAGAACCTCTTCCTCTCATGTATTTTGTCTTCGAAACGTTGATGGCAAGTCCAATCCTGCTGGCTTCAGCTTTCAGTCTTTGAGCATATGTTTCATTCAAAATTCAATTGAGATACGAATAGTTTAAATATCGCACGTGGAATGTCTCTTTTGAAAATTTTCATCGTAAAATTTTCATATTACCCAGTTAAGCCAAATATTTTTCTGATATAGCCATGAATTTCCTTAATTATAGTGTAGATACAGGCTTTGAATATAACTGAATTAAATTTGAGTTGATGTAGCAGCAGACAAAAATAGTTTTGTTTTCTCAAACCTTCACAATTACATCGCACACATGAAATATGCTTGGATATTAATAAATATTTCAAATTGGCAGAAGACCTTATCACACAACTTAGAAATGGATACAGAAATAGCTAGATAGATGCGATAGAAGGGAGAGAAAGAGAGGGAGAGAGGAGAGTGATGGGGGGGGGGGGGCGTGTGAGGAATGGCAAATGATGGTTAAGGCAGTGACCTTATTTTTATAGGTATGTTATGCAATATATTGATTCCTTACATTATTATCATAAATAATGTAAGTAGTAATTTTTGCGCCATAACCAGTATAACCTAAATCTTGCAAAAGAGCAAAATTTTCGCTAGAGTTTTGGGCTTCAAACATTCAGTTGCTTTCGGTGACGCCACGAGTATAATTAAATGAGAAATCTTTTATCTCACTACTAGGTGAATTACTTGTTGATCTGTGTATTGATATACCATCCATCATTTATCTCATGATTGAACGCAACGCCTAATCCAAGGGATACATACATTAACTCGCTGTTTCACTACCAACACATTTTTTTGTCTTTGAAGTGAACTTGTATATTGATTTTTGAGAAATAGTTCATTTATTATAGAGGGAATTCGCAAAATGCTCTCAACATCGAATTCCTTGAATCACGTAGATGTGTTTTCATACCCCGATATTCAAAATCGGTTTAACTTTGGCTCTAAAACACCAGTAAAGCAATACTCTGTATGAAACAATTTCATTTTTAGTTAGTGGAAATTGGTAAGTGAGGAATAAAAATACAAAATGTTTAATATCTCCGCCGCTCGTGCACGGATTTTGACAATCTATGGCTTGTTAGAAAGAAAATATTACAAGATATCAATTTATGTGCAGATTGTGAGATTGTATTGCATTGTTCGAAAGTTATTTGCAAAAAACCTGCCACGTTTTGACAAAATCGCCCATATCTCAGAAAGTAAACAACATATCGAAAATCAGAAATAATAGTGTCGAATGGCAACGTTAGGCCTTTCATTTGAAACTAGTTTCATTAAGATCGGTTCAGCCATTGCTGAGATAATTACATGACATTTTGTACATACATACATACACACATACACACATACAGACATTGTCTCAATTTGTCGAGCTGAGTCGATTGGTATATGAAACTCGGCCCTCCGGGCCTCGGAAAAAGTTACATAAACTTAAGAACTTCGCATTGGTCATTAGTGATCTAGATCCGCAAATACAAACAATGTTGCACCCATTTTAATAATCATTACAGTACCTATTTACATGGAAATTTACTGTGGGAT